>NC_050575.1:85297026-85459395 GCF_011100635.1 Trichosurus vulpecula | reverse complement strand
CCTGATGTTCACTTTATCTGGAATCATCAGCCTTTGTTATATCCCATAAAGGGTTTTTTTTTTACACACTGCAAAAATCCAAAATGAAACACTTTTTTTGGCCCAAAGTCACATGGTCATAGGGCTGCCATAGTGCACAGACCCCCTGGCCGGAAGTCAGGACAACTCATCTTCCAGAGTTCAAATTCAGCCTCAGGTACTTACTAGCTATGTGACCCTGGACAAGTCATTTCACCCTGTTTGCCTCAGTTTCCTCATTCCATAAAATGAGCTGGAGAAGGAAATGACAAACCACTCAGTATCCTTGCCAAGAGAACCCAAACGGGGTCACAAAGAGTTACTGAACAGCCAATAGCAACACATGGTCATTGATCCTGTGAAGGGGACCCCAAAGGTGGTTAGTGTAATCTCCTCAATTTACCAATGAGAAAACTGAGACAAGGGAGGTAAAGTGATTTACCTTTGGTCATACAGATGGAAAGCATCAATGGCAGGATTTAAACCCAAGTTCTCTGACTCTCGAAGCCAGTGTCTTCCTGTCCATGCAGGGCACTAAACCATAAGAGATTCTGCAAAGACAGAGAGGATTGCCCTGTGGTGGGTATAGGTCCTAGAGGACACAGGACAACCACAGTACCACAAGTGTCTATCATGCATTGGGCTAGTTTCCATCTCGACCCCCTGTCTTGCCAATGTTTTCCGTAATCCATTCATGATTTTCAGTAGGAGAACATTTCTACAGTGTTCAGGGGTCATCTGGTACAGTGGTGTCCAACTCAAATAGGAACAGAGGGCTGCTCATCTGTACAGAAGGATCTCTATAGGCCATGCAATGTCTTAGTTTTATTGTATTTTATTTGTTTGTTAAATATTTCCTAATTCAATTTTAATCCGGTTTGGGCTGTAATTGGAAGTGTCAGGGGCCACATGTGACTTGTAGACACCTTTGAACTAGTATAATTTCTCATTGTATCTGAGGGATCCAAGCTGGTTAAATGACTTGCATGAGGTCACATGGGGAGTGACAGAGGTGTTAGTGCCCTTTAACTCCTAGGTCAGTTATTTCTCCTGGTACTACTCTACCCAGACTCATTATCTTCTCTGGGCTCAGCTTCCTCCTTGAAAAATGATGAGTTGGACTAGTGACCTCTAAGATCATGAGAGTGTGTTGGAGTGGCTAGAGTTGGATTTGAAATGAGGAAGACTTGGGTTCTAATCCCTCTTCAGACACTTCCTAGCTCTGTGACCTGGGCAAAGTCATTTGATCTTTTATCCTGAGTTTTCTCATCTGTGAAATGAGGGGATTGGGCTTGGGACCTCTAAGGTCCTTTCTACATATGAAATCTATGATGCTATGATCTTTCCAGCCTTTACTGTGTATCCTATGATGCTATCTTTGATGTTTATGTCACCTTTATTGGGATCTCTCTCTTTGGTCCAGCTCAGCTCCCCAAATCATACTTATCAGAAACCTTGATACCAGCACTATTGACCTTGCAGGGTTTGTGAGACAAGTGCCCTATGAATCTATGATGCTATGATCTTTCCAGCCTTTACTGTGTACCTATGATGCTATCTTTGATGTTTATGTCACCTTTATTGGGATCTCTCTCTTTGGTCCAGCTCAGCTCCTCAAATCATACTTATCAGAACCTTGATACCAGCAGTATTGACCTTGCAGGGTTTTGTGAGACAAGTGCCCTATGAATCTATGATGCTATGATCTTTCCAGCCTTTACTGTGTACCTATGATGCTATCTTTGATGTTTATGTCACCTTTATTGGGATCTCTCTCTTTGGTCCAGCTCAGCTCCCCAAATCATACTTATCAGAACCTTGATACCAGCAGTATTGACCTTGCAGGGTTTTGTGAGACAAGTGCCCTATGAATCTATGATGCTATGATCTTTCCAGCCTTTACTGTGTATCTATGATGCTATCTTTGATGTTTATGTCACCTTTATTGGGATCTCTCTCTTTGGTCCAGCTCAGCTCCTCAAATCATACTTATCAGAACCTTGATACCAGCACTATTGACCTTGCAGGGTTTTGTGAGAAAAGTGCCCTATGAATCTATGATGCTGTGATCTTTCCAGCCTTTACTGTGTATCTATGATGCTATCTTTGATGTTTATGTCACCTTTACTGGGATCTCTCTCTTTGGTCCAGCTCAGCTCCTCAAATCATACTTATCAGAACCTTGACACCAGCAGTATTGACCTTGCAGGGTTTTGTGAGACAAGTGCCCTATGAATCTATGATGCTATGATCTTTCCAGCCTTTACTGTGTACCTATGATGCTATCTTTGATGTTTATGTCACCTTTATTGGGATCTCTCTCTTTGGTCCAACTCAGCTCCCCAAATCATACTTATCAGAACCTTGATACCAGCACTATTGACCTTGCAGGGTTTTGTGAGACAAGTGCCCTATGAATCTATGATGCTATGATCTTTCCAGCCTTTACTGTGTACCTATGATGCTATCTTTGATGTTTATGTCACCTTTATTGGGATCTCTCTCTTTGGTCCAGCTCAGCTCCTCAAATCATACTTATCAGAACCTTGACACCAGCAGTATTGACCTTGCAGGGTTTTGTGAGACAAGTGCCCTATGAATCTATGATGCTATGATCTTTCCAGCCTTTACTGTGTACCTATGATGCTATCTTTGATGTTTATGTCACCTTTATTGGGATCTCTCTCTTTGGTCCAACTCAGCTCCCCAAATCATACTTATCAGAACCTTGATACCAGCACTATTGACCTTGCAGGGTTTTGTGAGACAAGTGCCCTATGAATCTATGATGCTATGAGCTTTCCAGCCTTTACTGTGTACCTATGATGCTATCTTTGATGTTTTAAGTCACCTTTATTGGGATCTCTCTCTTTGGTCCAGCTCAGCTCCTCAAATCATACTTATCAGAACCTTGATACCAGCACTATTCACCTTGCAGGGTTTTGTGAGAAAAGTGCCCTATGAATCTATGATGCTGTGATCTTTCCAGCCTTTACTGTGTATCTATGATGCTATCTTTGATGTTTATGTCACCTTTATTGGGATCTCTCTCTTTGGTCCAGCTCAGCTCCTCAAATCATAGTTATCAGAACCTTGACACCAGCAGTATTGACCTTGCAGGGTTTTGTGAGACAAGTGCCCTATGAATCTATGATGCTATGATCTTTCCAGCCTTTACTGTGTATCTATGATGCTATCTTTGATGTTTATGTCACCTTTATTGGGATCTCTCTCTTTGGTCCAGCTCAGTTCCCCAAATCATACTTATCAGAACCTTGATACCAGCAGTATTCACCTTGCAGGGTTTTGTGAGACAAGTGCCCTATGAATCTATGATGCTATGATCTTTCCAGCCTTTACTGTGTATCTATGATGCTATCTTTGATGTTTATGTCACCTTTATTGGGATCTCTCTCTTTGGTCTAACTCAGCTCCCCAAATCATACTTATCAGAACCTTGATACCAGCACTATTCACCTTGCAGGGTTTTGTGAGACAAGTGCCCTATGAATCTATGATGCTATGATCTTTCCAGCCTTTACTGTGTACCTACGATGCTATCTTTGATGTTTATGTCACCTTTATTGGGATCTCTCTCTTTGGTCTAACTCAGCTCCCCAAATCATACTTATCAGAACCTTGATACCAGCACTGTTGACCTTGCAGGGTTTTGTGAGACAAGTGCCCTATGAATCTATGATGCTATGATCTTTCCAGCCTTTACTGTGTACCTATGATGCTATCTTTGATGTTTATGTCACCTTTATTGGGATCTCTCTCTTTGGTCTAACTCAGCTCCCCAAATCATACTTATCAGAACCTTGATACCAGCAGTATTGACCTTGCAGGGTTTTGTGAGACAAGTGCCCTATGAATCTATGATGCTATGATCTTTCCAGCCTTTACTGTGTATCTATGATGCTATCTTTGATGTTTATGTCACCTTTATTGGGATCTCTCTCTTTGGTCCAGCTCAGCTCCTCAAATCATACTTATCAGAACCTTGACACCAGCAGTATTGACCTTGCAGGGTTTTGTGAGACAAGTGCCCTATGAATGTATGATGCTATGATCTTTCCAGCCTTTACTGTGTACCTACGATGCTATCTTTGATGTTTATGTCACCTTTATTGGGATCTCTCTCTTTGGTCTAACTCAGCTCCCCAAATCATACTTATCAGAACCTTGATACCAGCAGTATTGACCTTGCAGGGTTTTGTGAGACAAGTGCCCTATGAATCTATGATGCTATGATCTTTCCAGCCTTTACTGTGTACCTACGATGCTATCTTTGATGTTTATGTCACCTTTATTGGGATCTCTCTCTTTGGTCTAACTCAGCTCCTCAAATCATACTTATCAGAACCTTGATACCAGTACTATTCACCTTGCAGGGTTTTGTGAGACAAGTGCCCTATGAATCTATGATGCTATGATCTTTCCAGCCTTTACTGTGTATCTATGATGCTATCTTTGATGTTTATGTCACCTTTATTGGGATCTCTCTCTTTGGTCCAACTCAGCTCCCCAAATCATACTTATCAGAACCTTGACACCAGCAGTATTGACCTTGCAGGGTTTTGTGAGACAAGTGCCCTATGAATCTATGATGCTATGATCTTTCCAGCCTTTACTGTGTATCTATGATGCTATCTTTGATGTTTATGTCACCTTTATTGGGATCTCTCTCTTTGGTCCAGCTCAGCTCCCCAAATCATACTTATCAGAACCTTGATACCAGCACTGTTGACCTTGCAGGGTTTTGTGAGACAAGTGCCCTATGAATCTATGATGCTATGATCTTTCCAGCCTTTACTGTGTATCTATGATGCTATCTTTGATGTTTATGTCACCTTTATTGGGATCTCTCTCTTTGGTCCAAGCTCAGCTCCCCAAATCATACTTATCAGAACCTTGATACCAGCACGTATTGACCTTGCAGGGTTTTGTGAGACAAGTGCCCTATGAATCTATGATGCTATGATCTTTCCAGCCTTTACTGTGTATCTATGATGCTATCTTTGATGTTTATGTCACCTTTATTGGGATCTCTCTCTTTGGTCCAGCTCAGCTCCCCAAATCATACTTATCAGAACCTTGATACCAGCACGTATTGACCTTGCAGGGTTTTGTGAGACAAGTGCCCTATGAATCTATGATGCTATGATCTTTCCAGCCTTTACTGTGTATCTATGATGCTATCTTTGATGTTTATGTCACCTTTATTGGGATCTCTCTCTTTGGTCCAGCTCAGCTCCCCAAATCATACTTATCAGAACCTTGATACCAGCACTATTGACCTTGCAGGGTTTTGTGAGACAAGTGCCCTATGAATCTATGATGCTATGATCTTTCCAGCCTTTACTGTGTACCTATGATGCTATCTTTGATGTTTATGTCACCTTTATTGGGATCTCTCTCTTTGGTCCAACTCAGCTCCCAAATCATACTTATCAGAACCTTGATACCAGCAGTATTGACCTTGCAGGGTTTTGTGAGACAAGTGCCCTATGAATCTATGATGCTATGATCTTTCCAGCCTTTACTGTGTACCTATGATGCTATCTTTGATGTTTATGTCACCTTTATTGGGATCTCTCTCTTTGGTCTAAGCTCAGCTCCTCAAATCATACTTATCAGAACCTTGATACCAGCACTATGACCTTGCAGGGTTTTGTGAGACAAGTGCCCTATGAATCTATGATGCTATGATCTTTCCAGCCTTTACTGTGTATCTATGATGCTATCTTTGATGTTTATGTCACCTTTATTGGGATCTCTCTCTTTGGTCCAGCTCAGCTCCCCAAATCATACTTATCAGAACCTTGATACCAGCAGTATTGACCTTGCAGGGTTTTTCTGAGACAAGTGCCCTATGAATCTATGATGCTATGATCTTTCCAGCCTTTACTGTGTATCTATGATGCTATCTTTGATGTTTATGTCACCTTTATTGGGATCTCTCTCTTTGGTCCAGCTCAGCTCCCCAAATCATACTTATCAGAACCTTGATACCAGCACTGTTGACCTTGCAGGGTTTTGTGAGACAAGTGCCCTATGAATCTATGATGCTATGATCTTTCCAGCCTTTACTGTGTATCTATGATGCTATCTTTGATGTTTATGTCACCTTTATTGGGATCTCTCTCTTTGGTCCAAGTTAGCTCCCCAAATCATACTTATCAGAACCTTGATACCAGCACTATTGACCTTGCAGGGTTTTGTGAGACCAGTGCCCTATGAATCTATGATGCTATGGTCTTTCCAGCCTTTACTGTGTATCTATGATGCTATCTTTGATGTTTATGTCACCTTTATTGGGATCTCTCTCTTTGGTCCAGCTCAGCTCCCCAATCATACTTATCAGAACCTTGATACCAGCAGTATTGACCTTGCAGGGTTTTGTGAGACAAGTGCCCTATGAATCTATGATGCTATGATCTTTCCAGCCTTTACTGTGTACCTATGATGCTATCTTTGATGTTTATGTCACCTTTATTGGGATCTCTCTCTTTGGTCCAGCTCAGCTCCCCAAATCATACTTATCAGAACCTTGATACCAGCACTATTCACCTTGCAGGGTTTTGTGAGACAAGTGCCCTATGAATCTATGATGCTATGATCTTTCCAGCCTTTACTGTGTACCTATGATGCTATCTTTGATGTTTATGTCACCTTTATTGGGATCTCTCTCTTTGGTCCAACTCAGCTCCCCAAATCATACTTATCAGAACCTTGATACCAGCAGTATTGACCTTGCAGGGTTTTGTGAGACAAGTGCCCTATGAATCTATGATGCTATGATCTTTCCAGCCTTTACTGTGTATCTATGATGCTATCTTTGATGTTTATGTCACCTTTATTGGGATCTCTCTCTTTGGTCCAGCTCAGCTCCTCAAATCATACTTATCAGAACCTTGATACCAGCAGTATTGACCTTGCAGGGTTTTGTGAGACAAGTGCCCTATGAATCTATGATGCTATGATCTTTCCAGCCTTTACTGTGTATCTATGATGCTATCTTTGATGTTTATGTCACCTTTATTGGGATCTCTCTCTTTGGTCCAGCTCAGCTCCCCAAATCATACTTATCAGAACCTTGATACCAGCACTATTGACCTTGCAGGGTTTTGTGAGACAAGTGCCCTATGAATCTATGATGCTATGATCTTTCCAGCCTTTACTGTGTATCTATGATGCTATCTTTGATGTTTATGTCACCTTTATTGGGATCTCTCTCTTTGGTCCAGCTCAGCTCCCCAAATCATACTTATCAGAACCTTGATACCAGCACTATTCACCTTGCAGGGTTTTGTGAGACAAGTGCCCTATGAATCTATGATGCTATGATCTTTCCAGCCTTTACTGTGTACCTATGATGCTATCTTTGATGTTTATGTCACCTTTATTGGGATCTCTCTCTTTGGTCCAACTCAGCTCCCCAAATCATACTTATCAGAACCTTGATACCAGCACTATTCACCTTGCAGGGTTTTGTGAGACAAGTGCCCTATGAATCTATGATGCTATGATCTTTCCAGCCTTTACTGTGTATCTATGATGCTATCTTTGATGTTTATGTCACCTTTATTGGGATCTCTCTCTTTGGTCCAACTCAGCTCCCCAAATCATACTTATCAGAACCTTGATACCAGCAGTATTGACCTTGCAGGGTTTTGTGAGACAAGTGCCCTATGAATCTATGATGCTATGATCTTTCCAGCCTTTACTGTGTATCTATGATGCTATCTTTGATGTTTATGTCACCTTTATTGGGATCTCTCTCTTTGGTCCAACTCAGCTCCCCAAATCATACTTATCAGAACCTTGATACCAGCAGTATTGACCTTGCAGGGTTTTGTGAGACAAGTGCCCTATGAATCTATGATGCTATGATCTTTCCAGCCTTTACTGTGTATCTATGATGCTATCTTTGATGTTTATGTCACCTTTATTGGGATCTCTCTCTTTGGTCCAACTCAGCTCCCCAAATCATACTTATCAGAACCTTGATACCAGCACTATTCACCTTGCAGGGTTTGTGAGACAAGTGCCCTATGAATCTATGATGCTATGATCTTTCCAGCCTTTACTGTGTATCTATGATGCTATCTTTGATGTTTATGTCACCTTTATTGGGATCTCTCTCTTTGGTCCAGCTCAGCTCCTCAAATCATACTTATCAGAACCTTGATACCAGCAGTATTGACCTTGCAGGGTTTTGTGAGACAAGTGCCCTATGAATCTATGATGCTATGATCTTTCCAGCCTTTACTGTGTACCTACGATGCTATCTTTGATGTTTATGTCACCTTTATTGGGATCTCTCTCTTTGGTCTAACTCAGCTCCCCAAATCATACTTATCAGAACCTTGATACCAGTACTATTCACCTTGCAGGGTTTTGTGAGACAAGTGCCCTATGAATCTATGATTCTATGATCTTTCCAGCCTTTACTGTGTATCTATGATGCTATCTTTGATGTTTATGTCACCTTTATTGGGATCTCTCTCTTTGGTCCAGCTCAGCTCCCCAAATCATACTTATCAGAACCTTGATACCAGCACTATTGACCTTGCAGGGTTTTGTGAGACAAGTGCTCTATGAATCTATGATGCTATGATCTTTCCAGCCTTTACTGTGTATCTATGATGCTATCTTTGATGTTTATATCACCTTTATTGGGATCTCTCTCTTTGGTCCAGCTCAGCTCCTCAAATCATACTTATCAGAACCTTGATACCAGTACCATTGACCTTGCAGGGTTTTGTGAGACAAGTGCCCTATGAATCTATGATGCTATGATCTTTCCAGCCTTTACTGTGTATCTATGATGCTATCTTTGATGTTTATGTCACCTTTATTGGGATCTCTCTCTTTGGTCCAGCTCAGCTCCTCAAATCATACTTATCAGAACCTTGATAGCAGCAGTATTGACCTTGCACGGTTTTGTGAGACAAGTGCTCTATGAATCTATGATGCTATGATCTTTCCAGCCTTTACTGTGTATCTATGATGCTATCTTTGATGTTTATGTCACCTTTATTGGGATCTCTCTCTTTGGTCTAACTCAGCTCCCCAAATCATACTTATCAGAACCTTGATACCAGCAGTATTGCACCTTGCAGGGTTTTGTGAGACAAGTGCCCTATGAATCTATGATGCTATGATCTTTCCAGCCTTTACTGTGTACCTACGATGCTATCTTTGATGTTTATGTCACCTTTATTGGGATCTCTCTCTTTGGTCCAGCTCAGCTCCCCAAATCATACTTATCAGAACCTTGATACCAGCAGTATTCACCTTGCAGGGTTTTGTGAGACAAGTGCCCTATGAATCTATGATGCTATGATCTTTCCAGCCTTTACTGTGTACCTATGATGCTATCTTTGATGTTTATGTCACCTTTATTGGGATCTCTCTCTTTGGTCCAGCTCAGCTCCCCAAATCATACTTATCAGAACCTTGACACCAGCAGTATTGACCTTGCAGGGTTTTGTGAGACAAGTGCCCTATGAATCTATGATGCTATGATCTTTCCAGCCTTTACTGTGTATCTATGATGCTATCTTTGATGTTTATGTCACCTTTATTGGGATCTCTCTCTTTGGTCCAGCTCAGCTCCCCAAATCATACTTATCAGAACCTTGATACCAGTACTATTGACCTTGCAGGGTTTTGTGAGACAAGTGCCCTATGAATCTATGATGCTATGATCTTTCCAGCCTTTACTGTGTACCTATGATGCTATCTTTGATGTTTATGTCACCTTTATTGGGATCTCTCTCTTTGGTCCAGCTCAGCTCCCCAAATCATACTTATCAGAACCTTGACACCAGCAGTATTGACCTTGCAGGGTTTTGTGAGACAAGTGCCCTATGAATCTATGATGCTATGATCTTTCCAGCCTTTACTGTGTATCTATGATGCTATCTTTGATGTTTATGTCACCTTTATTGGGATCTCTCTCTTTGGTCCAACTCAGCTCCCCAAATCATACTTATCAGAACCTTGATACCAGTAGTATTGACCTTGCAGGGTTTTGTGAGACAAGTGCCCTATGAATCTATGATGCTATGATCTTTCCAGCCTTTACTGTGTATCTATGATGCTATCTTTGATGTTTATGTCACCTTTATTGGGATCTCTCTCTTTGGTCCAGCTCAGCTCCCCAAATCATACTTATCAGAACCTTGATACCAGTACTATTGACCTTGCAGGGTTTTGTGAGACAAGTGCCCTATGAATCTATGATGCTATGATCTTTCCAGCCTTTACTGTGTATCTATGATGCTATCTTTGATGTTTATGTCACCTTTATTGGGATCTCTCTCTTTGGTCCAGCTCAGCTCCCCAAATCATACTTATCAGAACCTTGATACCAGCAGTATTGACCTTGCAGGGTTTTGTGATACAAGTGCCCTATGAATCTATGATGCTATGATCTTTCCAGCCTTTACTGTGTACCTATGATGCTATCTTTGATGTTTATGTCACCTTTATTGGGATCTCTCTCTTTGGTCCAGCTCAGCTCCTCAAATCATACTTATCAGAACCTTGATACCAGCAGTATTGACCTTGCAGGGTTTTGTGAGACAAGTGCCCTATGAATCTATGATGCTATGATCTTTCCAGCCTTTACTGTGTATCTATGATGCTGTCTTTGATGTTTATGTCACCTTTATTGGGATCTCTCTCTTTGGTCCAACTCAGCTCCCCAAATCATACTTATCAGAACCTTGATACCAGCACTATTGACCTTGCAGGGTTTTGTGAGACAAGTGCTCTATGAATCTACGGGGCTAGAAAACTTATCATTATTACCCAGCACAAAATATAAAGTGTTTGTCCAATTGAACTGAATTGAGAAATCAAACATTATGAATTTCTCCCTTCCGGGAGAATGAAAGACGAAAGAGGTCACCACTTAAGTCATCCTTTGAATGGAAAAAAGCATGATTTTTAAGAGATATTGTCTTATTTACATGCTTTCTTCTCATTATTTTCTGGGAACATATTTGGCCTTTTATTGGGAGTCAGAAAATGCATTTTGCCAAATTCAGAGGCACTTGAACCACAGGGCCGGGTACTTGGGACCAAACTCTAACCTTCTGGCACTCAAGTTTGTTTACTGTTGGAGAAACACCACTTTGGGCTTCACAGTAAAAAGGGTTAGAAAATCTTATAAAAAGGCTCAAAAGACTCATGGACATCAAATAGCTCTTACAAAACCAACGCTGTAATTAGTTAAGTATAAATGAATCAGAAACATATGGTTTAAAAGTTAAAGGAAAAAGTAGTTGGGGGGAAAATATCCTTTGGGATTTAATCAAACAAAAAAAAATTGATGGAAAAATAGTTGATGTTCACCAAGCCCAAAGCCCAAATGGGTTCTCCCTTTCTGCATTCTTCTCTATCCCTAGGATTCACCACAAGACATGGGCGCTGGTTCCCAGGTCCCTCTCTGTGCTCCCTGGCTTCCTTAATGTCAGCCTTCACAGCCTTTTGGGTCCTAGAATTTGACAGTTGTCTTCATCTACCAAATCATAGTGAGGGTTTCTATTAAACTCAGTTTAGCTCAATAAGCACCTATCCAGTGCCTGTTTTTTGTTTTTGCTTTTGCTTTTTTTGCCAGGCACTGTATTAGGCTCAGGAAATACAAAGACAAAAATGATACAGGCCCTGCCATCAAGGAGCTCGTACTCCAGCCCCCAAAGGACACTGCTAAGAATAGTGGACCACTTGGAATTTCTGTCTTTGACTGAAAACCAAAAAAGTAACTGCTTTTAAATGGAAGCAAACATAAGGGGGCGGGGCGGCGAGGGGAATGCATCTCAATGAGGATGATCTGAAAGGGTGGAAATTGTGTTTTCCAGTTCTTTTGATTCTTCCCACCTGGCATCAGTAAGAGGTGCCGCTGCTGGTGCCTGTGGTCCTGCCCCTCGCCCCCAAGTCTCCTATAGCCTTTTGAGGAAGTCTTGTTCATAACAGGGTGATGAAGAACTCTTCAGAGCTAGTTGCTCAGAGGTTGGTCAACCTCATGCTTCACTACTCTACGCAGGTATTCAGCCCATCTCCAGTTTCAAGATGGAAGTGCATGTGCCATTCTCATCCTCATGACTGTTTTCGTGAACTCAGCCTTTGACTTTGGTAGGAGATGCTACAGTAGAGTGCTATAGACATAGTGGTCTAAGGGAAGAGGAAATGTCGACTTCCCTAGACCCTGATGGATGGGTGGAGGCCAGAATGCTGGCAGTCCTTCCCCTCCATGTAACCCTCTGGAGCATGGGCCATGGCCACTCCTCCCATGTCTGTGGCGGCACTTTGGCACCATCTAAACTTGACCACGCCTGGGGCAAAGCCCCACTTGCCCCACCCTGGTTATAGCTTTGTATGAATAATAAGCATTTTGGTCAAAAGCAACTACATGTTACTTTTTCTCATTTGTAAAATGGATTTTGTGGTAAACTTTGGAAAATCATCTCACAAAAAAGTTGTATATGTCTGCTATGTCTAGAATGTTTTCACTGAACCAAATTCTCTTTCCTTAGGTTAGACATGTTTGGCAATGGTGCTCTCTGGATACATTAAGGTCTATCCGGTTTTCTCTGTCTGACATTTCAGTGGATCCACGTTTAGGTTGGATGAAAAGCATTGGCCTAAGAAAATAGCTAAATTGCCCAATGACTATGAAAACCTTTGTGGATAGACTCTTGTATTATTTTTGGGGAGCTCTTAAGTACAGAATCATCATTATTTTAAAGAGAAAAACACTTAACAGACGCCATCAGTATAATCATTTTTTCAAAAAATGTTGATTTCTAAAGATCTAAGATCTGCTCTAGCCTGGTGTCCCCTCATGGGGTGGGGCTGTCTGTCTTTCTGTCACTGTAAATGTTATTCATTTCACTGCCCCCAAATCTCCCTTAAAAATAACTGCCCCACCCCAGCAGCCTCAGCTATTTTATTTAGACAAATTCCCCTGCCCTTTGAATTTTGTTGTACTGGGAGCAGCCTGTTAGTCAGCTAAGCCTACCGTCTGTCTGGGAAATAAAAGGTGTGTAATCATGTAAACCTCCTTCCTTAATTTGGGAACTAAAGGAAGGTGAAAGAGTTGATTTAAAATATCAAAAACCCTTCTTATGTATTATGCGTTAGTTATGAACTAATTAATCATTATAAATTAAATTACGTATTATTTATAAACTAATGAAAGAGGCATTATATTCTTTCATATAGGGGAGAGATTTTGTGCCCTTTTATATGATTTCATAGACTTATATTCTATTATTTACATAAGCATCGGCTGAATACATGTAAGAATCTTAATGGAAGGACAGGACTGCTCCATTTTCTTTTTCTATGTATCCCCAGTCCCTGGCACAGAGCAGGTGCTTAATAAATGTGTGTTGATGAATGAATGAATGAAAAAAGCATTTATTAATCATTTATTATGTGCAAAGCATTGTGCCAAGTGCTGAGTATAGAGTTCAGTTAGAAAAGCTAGCCCCAGCCCACAAGAAGCTCATATTTTAATGGGGGACAGCAACACATATAAAAAGTTTCAGCTTCAAGTCCGACGGTCCTTAGGGGGCAGTCTTAGAGCAGATGGTAATGCATCTTTAGTATCATTTCCACTGATGAAATTACATCATTTTCTGAGGTGAACCTTTGACTGTGCATAGGGCGTAGGTGCCGTGTTCAAAAAAATACATTCATATGGGAGACTGGGGAACTGGATTACCCAGCGCTAGTCCCTCCCCCATCCCCCACGTTGAGGAGATGGAAGAAAGCCCCTCAACTCGGGCCACTGCTTCTTTCTCCTTTAACAGGGCTAACACTAACACAAGGCCCCACTCCTACTTACCCAGCCAAGAGGAACAGGCTGGTGGGCCCATCAGGCTCCAGGGGTGAGAAGTTTCATATCAGGATCTTTGGTAGCCGTGGCTGCAACATTCACTGAGGTGGTTACCAGCCTCTGTCCCCATGGGATGATTGATGGCTGCTGAGGTCGGGCTGGATTCAGGACCAATGTAGGCTCTGATCAGTGCTGCCATTCTCTGAGCTCTTGGGCTTACCTGCCAATCAGTAGCAGTTGGGCAGCAGCTGATGCTGGAGGTGGTAAGGAGGGTGAACCCCTTCTCCATGTAGATTGCTCCCCTCAATGATAGTTGCTAGGCCTGGACTGGAAGCAAGGCATGTGGACTAGGAGACAGTGATGGTCCCAAGGTTCAGGATTCAGGGTCCTGGCCTATCTATCTCCCTCAGGGACTGAGGGGAGGTGATAGTTGTGGCTTAACTTGCCTAGTGCCGTATCACCTTCTCTCTCTCTTCCTTGCTACTGCAGCTAGATTGACTCGCCTGCTCTGCAACATTCCATTTTGTTCCTTTCACAGAAACACAGAATCAGGAAGCCCTGAGTTCAAATCTTGCCACAGATTCTTACCTAGCCATTGACCTTGGGAAATCACTTAACCTCTCTCAGCCTCAGTTTCTTCACCTATAAAATAGGGATAATAATAGCACTTCACAGAGTGGTTGTGAGAATTAGATGAGATAATATATGTAAGTTCTTTGGAAACCTTAAATCTTTTTGTAGCTCTGACTTGGGAGGGACCTCAGTTGTCATCTGACCCAACCTGTACTTGGATGAGAATTCCCTCTACAAAATACCAAGTGGTTATCCAGAATTTCTTGGCAGCTCCTTGTAGCCCATTGCACTGTGGGACAGCTCTATAATTGTTATATTTTTTCCTCATATCAAATCTAAATCTGCCTCTTTGCAATTTTACCTTTTGCTTCTAGTTCTGCCCTAGGGGGCCAAGCACAACAAATCCCTCTTCAAATACTTGGAGATGGTTACCATGTCTCCTTCCCCTTTACCCCCACCCCCCCAAGGATTTTCTTTTCCAGGTTAAACATCTGGAGTTCCTTCAACTCTTCTTCATATGGTATGATCTCTCTATCCACTCATTACTTTGAACTGTTCTCCCCACGCTTCCTTTCTCTTCTCTCTTTTCTCTTGGCTTCCTGCCCCCTCGTTCTTCCCTCTGTAGAATCTGTCTATACTAATTCATCTACTCAAAATTCTGCAGAAAACTAGCAGATCTTCCTCCTGTTGCTCCAGTCATGCTCCCTCTATGTAGTCCCATTCCACAACCCTCTCCAGAGCTTCTTCCTGAATATTTTTCTACAGGACAAAAAGTTCTTACTTTTTCCTTTAAAATCTAAACACTTCCTCCAGCTTGGCCTGAAAGAAGAGATGAGAGGCTGCACATCCCTTCCTTTTTCATGGAGGGGAGACTAGGGATGCAGAAAACTGCATATACTATCAGATTCAGGAAATGTGTGGTTGGTTTTGTGGAATTGGTCTTCCTTCCTTCCTTCCTTCCTTCCTTCCTTCCTTCCTTCCTTCCTTCCTTCCTTCTTCCTTCTTTCCCTCCTTTCCTCCTTCCCTCCTTCTTTCCCTCCCTCCCTTCTTTCTTTCCTTCCTTCTTCCTTCTTGTCTTTCCTCCTTTCATTCCTCCCTTCCTTCCTTCTTTCTTTCCTTCCTTCCTCCCTCCCTCCCTCCCTTCCTTCTTCCTTCTTTCATCTTTCCTCCCTCCCTCCTTTCGCTCCCTCCTTCTTTCCCTCCCTCCATCACTTCCTTCTTTCCTTCCCTCCTTCTTTCTTTCCTTTCTTCTTCTTTCTTCCCTTTCCTCCCTTCCTCCCTTCCTTCCTTCTTTGCTTGCTTCCACCAGTCCTTCCTTCCTCCCTTCCTTCCTCCCTCTCTCCTCCCCTCCCTTCCTTCCTCCCTCCCCCTTTCCCTCTCTCCCTCCCTTCCTTCCTTCCTTCCTTCCTTCCTTCCTTCCTTCCTTTCTTCCTTTCTTCCTTCCTATCTTTTTTTTGTTACAAAGGATGGTTCTCTAGGTAGAGGAAAGATATATTTTCAAATGACGGTGAAGTAAAAACAAAAGACATTAGCTCAGTATAGTGGTGCATACCTGTAATCCCTGCTACTACGGAAGGCTAAGGTTGGTGGCTCTCTTGACGTCAGAGAGTTCTGAGCTTTCCATGGTAGAGCTAAGGTAATTGGTCATCTGCATTAATTCCAGTACCAATATGCTAAGCTCCCAGAAACAAGAGGCAGCCAAGCCGACTACAGAGGGATGAACATGCTCAGGCTGGAAACAGAGCAAGTCAAAGTTCCCAAGCCACTCACAGGTGAGATCAGGCCCATGAGTGACTGTTGCACTTCTAGCCTGGGCAAGTTGAGGGGGGGCATTTCCCCCCCTCCTCTTCCCCTCCACCCCAAAAGAAAAGAAAAATAGAAAGAAAAGATATAAGTAAAATTTTTAAAAATAGTTTTCAAAAATCCAATCACTTCTTCCACTTTAGAGCACAAAAGGCATAAACACTTCAGTCTTGACTCAAAAGCCCTTCTATCTGGAGGCAGGTCTATGTAATGGAAATAAGATCAGATTTGGAGTCAGAAGACCTGAGTATAAATTCTGGCTTTGCTCCTAATTCACTATGTGATCATGGATAAGCTACTCAGTGTCTTCTTGGTTCTTAGTTCCTCACCTATAAAATTACATGTGTGTGCATGGGAGGGTAGGTGAAGGGCGACTTGACCTTTAAGATTCTTTTCAACTCAAAAATCATATGATCTGTTCATGCTGGGAAATTTTCAGAGAAACAACATGTCCCAGAAGAAGGAGCAGAGATGGGTTCTAGCCCTGACACTTCCCATGGATTTTCCGTGTTACTTTGGATCAGTCACCTCACCTGTCTGGGCCTCACTTTCCTCACCTGTAAAATGAGGGGGTCAAACAAGCGAGTCTCTAAGGCCTTCTCCACCTTTAACATTATGAGTTCCAAGTCTTGCTAATATCCTTCCTGTCCTCTTGTCAGTGAAGACAAGTCCCAGAGTTCTACCTCCTTTACTCCACTACAATCTTAGGGACTCTGGATCCTTCTCATGTGACCATCCTTTTTTGGATTTTCATGACTGTTAGAGTCTGTATCACGGAACATGGCTTTTGATTATATGTTCTTAATCTTAATTCTTTCTGAGGGATTTTTGGGTCACATGATCAATAAGATGGAGAACTAGTCATTTTCTCTGTTTCCCTGACCTCTCAAACCTCATTAAAACAGAAATTATGTGCCAAAGATAAAGCAACTTTAGCTATATCTGTGATTTAGGCCACCCAGAATCTGAAGGAAGGTTAAAAAACCCCACTATGAACTGACTTCTACACTGAGCTCACTCAGCATCTCTCCCCCACCTCCCATACTACTGGCAGTGAGGGTAGACTTAGCTGACCCAAGAATTCAACCCAAGGACCTGACATATGGGCTCAAAATAAACCCCACACTCCAGTTCTCCAGTGCTGTGGAGATGCTGGCTCCAGGGCATGGGAGTTTGCTCTGGCCACTGTGGCAGTGCTCCAACAGCAGAAGTTTGCTGGAGACTTGGGTGTATGGGGGGGAAGTCTGATAGCAGTTTCTGCTGTAAAAGGTCTTTTCAGGAGATCTGGGAACAGAGGTAAAGGGACAGGATATATACTGGGGTTGAAACACCTTGATATTCCACCATGCCGTACTCTTCTCCTAGAGCTTTAAAGACTCAAACTATAGAAATCAATTCTCTAATACCAGCACACAGCAGGATAGGGAATTGAGGAATAGAGGCAGTGACACAGAATCCTGGGACAGGTCACAGTGTGTGTGGGGTCAGGGTGGGTGCTGCGCAGGACTCCACTAAGTTTGGGGGAAAGAGCTCAGCATCCAACTAGAGACAGTTCTGCCGGTCAAAAGACATTTGGGGCAGAGAGCTAGGCTGGGGAATGGTAAATGACTTAGTGTAGGAGGAGGTTGAGATGTTTTGAGATCCAGTCCCCAAGGAAACCATCAGAAGGGAGGGAGCCAAAAAGTGAAAGAGCAGAAAATAAGGTGAAAGCACCCCTGAAATGACCAAAGATCTCAGGAAGAAGAAAACGTAAAGCCCTTTAAAATAAGCAGATAAATCATCATGGAAAGAGCATTAACAGCAGAAAGAAATGTGGCTTCTAGATCTAGTAAATGAGTTCAGGTATCTATGAATAAATACTGTAAAATAAAGGAAAAAGATCCAATACTTGATGAGAGTGAGGATCCCGAGGAATTTGAGGAGGACATGGAGCCAGAAAACACTATTCCTGAATGATTTAAGAGAGAAATGAGAATTTTGAGATCAGAATTTATGGCCTCAACAACAAAAATAATGAGCTGAATAGAAAAACTGGAATCTGCAATGGCAAGTCTCACCAAAGAAACAAAAGAGAGAACAACAAATTGGGGATGCAAATACACAGAAGTGAAGGACAATCTAGAAGAAGAGAAGCAAAAATCAATAACACTAAAAGAGAATCACGAAAGCAAAATATACTGATATTGAAGACATGATGTGTAGAGGATCATGGGTCTCCCAGGATATGACAGGACAAAAAACCCTTAACATCATAATTCAGGAAATAACAGAACTGTTCAGAACTTCTGAACATAAAAAAAAAAATTCCAATGGAAAGAATTCATGGATCACCTCCAGAAAAAAAACAAAACAAAACAAAAAACAAGTCCCAAACTGCAAAATCTAAGACACATAGTGGCTAAATTTAATAATTCAATTCAGAAACAAATTATTCAAGCAAACAGGAGAAAGCCTTCAAATATAAAGCATAGAAAGCTTGAATAATGCAAGACTATTCTGAACCCATCAGAAACTGTAAGAGGGAATGGAATAATATATTCCTAAGAGCATTGGCACTCAGAAATATATTTGAAAAAAGATGTATGTTCATTATCAAATATCAAAGACACGTTTGAAATATTCTTAGAAAGAAAACCTGATCTGAAGACCTGAAGAGATCATTTACTTCTCTGACACCCAAAAAGGGTGAATAAATAGAGCAGACAAGGACAGCCACAACAACAGAGTGGCAATAGTAAGGCAGTAAGATTTTAGGAAGGTCGTTCTAGCTAATTCTCAGTGCTTTATCTCCTAATAAGACTGTAAAATCCTAAAAGATAGGACAATATCTTAGATTTGCTCTGCATTACACACCATTCCTAGCTACTTGATGAGTATATGCAAGATGTTCAAAGAACACTTTATTTAGAATTGGGATATATACCCCTCAATTCTCAGGAAAAAAAAGGAAGACCTTTTTTTTCTAGGCCATACCAACACCATTAAAATGGGTGATGGTAGTGGGGAGCTAATGTATTAAGTATCTATGGACATACTCTCTAATTACAGGGGTAGGAAACCTATGGCCTCAAGGCCATATCTGGCCCTCTAGGTCCTCAAGTGCAGCCCTTTGATGGAATCCAAGAGCTGCACTTGAGGACCTAGAGAGCCACATGTGGCTTTGAGGCCACAGGTTCCCTACCCCTGCATCTAGTACCTGGGTCCCCCAGAAAAGTTAGCCCAGGTTCAACCTTCCACATATATATCAAGGAACCATGAACCTAAGGTAAAAATAAAGCTAAAAAATAAACTAAATAAAAATAAGATCAAGATCTAAGATATTCTCCCATCCTTCAAAGAACTTACAGTCCTAGGAGATAAGACACTCAGAAATAGTTAGAAGAGGGTCCATATCCTCTAAAAAATACTTGAGCCCCCACTGATAAGTTTGCTTTTATTAATCAACCAGAAGGCACAATTATTTCAAAGCAAAGGTATTTCATGAAGTAGCATAGTAATAAAAGTACCAGTGGAACATTTGTCTCAAAAACCTGCTCACACAGCATCAGTGAGAAGAGTGGACACACCTAAGGGAATGTGTGGATACCTGTGGATACCAACATAGAGAATATATATGGCTAGAGCACACATATAAAGAATACATGTGTCCAGGACTCATGTGTGGAGGGGCAACTCATGTCTCTGAGGCTTAGGCCTGCTGATATCATCATGCTCTTCCTCCTGGAACTATTCCCTACTTTTCTTATGTGGTGTGTAGTCTTTGCCAGCTATGTGATGTCTGTTGAGTGTGCTCTGCTGTCTTGTGGTGGCTGTTGGGCATTACTCTGTGGAACGTGTGGTTGTGAAGCATCCCTCTGCTTTCAGCTTCTGGTTTCAGCTGGAGTCCTCAGCTAAGGTACTACCCATTCCCCATCTTTTAGTTTAGAGTCCAGTGGTTTAAACTTTAGCTATTTTGGTAAGGGAAGTAAGCCCTTCACACATGCAGTATCAGACTAATGAAAAATCCTTTACCCGATTTCTCTTTGTTAAGGAGAAAAATCTGTCAGCTCCCAAAGTCTTAACTATCTGTAGATTTTCTCTCCAAAAGCAGACATTTGTCACCATTGGCCAAACTCTTTTGAAACATAAAATAGCCAGTCAGTTCAGTAAAGCCCATAGGTTTCTGATCTGTCTTTTAACCTATTGTATGTGGAGAAGATTCTGAGCCCATTGACTCAGAAAACTTTCTGATTTAAGCTTGGAAATTCCTTGTAATTCTCATTTGACTCTTTATGAGGATCCTATATTCTCAAATCTTATCTTGTGGTAGGGGAGGTTCTACCAAAGAAATTCCAAACTATCTGTATGGGATTCACACCCCTGGTTTCTTTAAATACCACCTTCCCCCTCTCCTACCCCTGCTACCAACACACACATGCACCCCCCAAGATCCTTTGGTTTCCCACATAAATGAAAAAGGTGGAGGGGGAGAGTAAGAACAAAAATTGTAAGTAGAACCCACAGAGGCATTATCAACCCTTTGTTCTAAATTCCTGCTTTTATTAAACACACACTCATATGTACACATATATGTGTATATATGTACTTGTAAATGGGTGTATGTGTGCATAGCTTGTTGCCAGCTACATATGGATACATTGTGTACTTAGGTATGCGTATTTATACATATATACACATGTATGTAAACATATACACTTGCATGTATACTTACATATATATACTTCTGGGCATAGATGTATAATTATATACACATATTATATATACATGCATATACACATATGATAAACACATGCATATGTGTGTATACATCTATCTATCTATCGACCTATTGAGCAACAAACTTCCCAGGATGTGAGCAGCCTTACATTAAAAGAGACAATAATTTCTAACTTATTTTGGAAAACAAATTTTAAATTCACTGCTGTGATAAAACCTGGCATCATCAGACACAACAGACTAAAGAAACTATGATTTAATTAAAAATGTTCAATGTGTGTGATTGACCGCAGCCCAAGTATGTTTCAGATCTTCCCTGTTTGAACTCTCCCCTCCCTCTTCCACCCAAGGTCAGGCTGAGACCAGAACAGGCAGGATGAGTCCCAGTGAAGATGACATTAGCCCAGGAAGAATGTGTGTTTCAGAAGCGAAGCACATCTGTATTACAATACGAGAAGGTTCTAAGTCACCTGGTGGGGTTTATGTGGAACAGCTGACGCCTGTCCTCCCTAATTAGGAACAGAGACTAGTTGAAGACTTGACACCACAGCGTTGTTAGGTACAGTTGGTTAGTGTCTGTTTTTAATAACAACAGCAAGTAGCCGAGGTGGCAGGGTATTCTTAATGACATCATTCACCCAGCTGTTTTACACATCTGTAACATGGATCATTAGGATTGTCTTAACACTTCATCCTTAGTTGCTCCACACATCTTGAATTGCATGAGCAAAGGTACCCTCGCATGCGAGGTGCCCCAGAATGAGCACTGACTTCATGTACAGAGATTAGTGTGTTAGCTCCACACATTGATTAAAGTTTTACAAGGGCATCATATTTAGCACATGTTCCTTTAATGTGCTAATAGCTTCAATATGAAACTGGCACTTCTGCCTAGATCATAGCTGTTTGGGCCAATTTTACATTGAAGAGTGAAACATCTGTAACAGCTGCAAAAATGTTTTTGCTTATTTTGAACATTATAAGTTTTTCCTAGCCATGAATAACAACAATACTGTAAATCATTCGACAATTTGTGGATGCTGGTTGTTTTTGCAATACAGAAAGGGCGTATCACATACATGCACGTATGATAGAATTTTCAACACATCTGTGCAAATGTACACATAGTATAACCTCACTAATACAGAATAAGGTGGCGAAGGGGTGGTGGGGAGGAAATCTGATTTGCTGAAAATCACCGAATACCTACAAAGAAATACAATTTTGTTCCTTTAGAATATGATAACTGTCATATTTTTAAAATGTGGTCTGATAGATAAAAGGAGATGAATTTGCAATAAGTGTGTGTTACAAGACAAAGAAGGCAGCTTGGTCCTGTGGAAAGAACACCGTCCTTGCTATCAGGTAATGGGGATCATAGTTTTAGAAACGGAAAGGACTATACAGATCATCCCTCACAGCCCTATCGTTTTATGGAGAAGGATGGAGACCCAGAGTGGTGAAAACATTTGACCAGGGTCACGTTGCTAGTACATAGCAAAGCCAGGTTTTGAACCCAGGTCCACTGGCTCCTATCTAGCACACTTTCCACTGCACCACCCTAGAGACTTAAGTCACATTACCAGCCTTGTTCCTGAGTAGTTGTGTTAAATAGGGCAAGTCATTTTTTTATTCAGGGCCTCAGTTTCCTCATTAGTAAAAATCAGGAGCTAGTTGGACTATACGGTCTTGAAGGTGTCTGCAACTTTTAACAGGCTATGATTCTATAGTCATAAATATAAACATTCATTACACCAATAGGGACAAAATGTGGGTGCCAAAGTTGAAGGTGTATTGAAAATGTTTCTAATTCCTAGAGCTTTTAAGGCACATTTGTTTGTCCGTCTTTTTTAAGGTCAACAACCTTAAAATGTTTTCTTTAGGATGGAAAATTTAGAAGTTTTCCCCAGTAAGAACCATGCAAATAATCCTGAAATTCCAAATGATCTGTTTCTGAATTAATTGTTATTGTACTCTACAGCTGACATGATCTAATATTTGAGTCTGTCGATATCACCCAATTTGCAAAAGAGGTCCCATAGTTAAGGTGTCTACAGGAGAGATGAAGTTGGTAACTATAAGAAGCATCTCTTCTGAACTGGAATTTGGCAAATAAGACAAAGATATGCGCATTCCCTTGGCATGAGTTACAGAAGTATGAAAATAATCGAGATTTAGATTTTTTAATAAAAGGCTAAATAAGGAAGGTTCAGTTCTTGACATGACATTTAGAATTCACTGCTTCAATGGATTGATTTGCTCTCTCTATTAAAGCGGTTATCATTGTTCATCACATCTTCGATCTTGTCTATGGGAGTGTTTCTTCCAACAATGGAAATGTGAAGATGGCAGCCAATCCATTCCTGCCCATCTGTGTAGCTCCCGGTCCGTCCGTATCCTCTCATAAATTCAATCAATCAATCACTCAGTAGGGATTTATAAAGTACTCTGAGCTAAGCTTTAGAGATACAGAAACAAAAATGAATGAGCCCGTGTCTTCAAGGAAATGTTGCTCCACCAGGCCCTTAGGACCTGGCGGAGGATTGTGAGATAGGATTTGGGGACATTCCATGCTGTAGAAAGGAAATGTTCCCTTCCAGTTTGTTGGCACCCACAGAGAAGGCCTCATTCACCCTGTGCTAATTATCACTCTGATCTTTAGAATCACAGAATCACCCTTCATTTCATAGTTGGTGGTACTGAGAAAAAGTTAAGAAACTTGCTAAGGAAAGGTTAAGAGACTTGTCCAAAGTCATACAACTAATAAATGACAGAGCTGGGACTTGAACTGGAGTCTTCTGATTCCAAGTCTACCATTCTCTTCCCTGCATATTATACTCACACTGTGCCACTCATTTATTGTCCTGTCCTACAGACCATCTTTTATTTTATTTTATTTTTTCTCTTAACAATTATTTTATTATTTAATATTTTAGTTTTCAACATTGATTTCCACAAGATTTTGAGTTACAAATTTTCTCCCCATTTCTACCCTCCCACCCACACCAAGAAGGCATATATTCTGATTGCCCCATTCACCAGTCAGCCCTCCCTTCTGTCACCCCACTCCCTGCCCCATCCCCTTTCCTTTTGCTTTCTTGTAGGGCAGGATAGATTTCTATGCCCCATTCCCTATGTATCTTATTTCTCAGTTGCATGCAAAAACAACTTTTTTTTTGAACATTCAATTTTAAAACTTTGAGTTCCAAATTCTCTCCCCTCTTCCCTCCCTACCTACCCTCCCTAAAAAGGCAAACAATTTAACATAGGCCACACATGTATCATTATGTAAAACACTTCCACAATACTCATGTTGTGAAAGACTAACTATATTTCCCTCCATCCTATCCTGTCCCCCTTTATTCAGTTTTCTCCCTTGACCCTGTCCCTTTTCAAAAGTGTTTGCTTTTGATTATCTCCTCCCCCTATCTGCCCTCCCTTCTATCACCCCCCCCCTTTAAATCTCCTTCTCCCTACTTTCCTGTGGGGTAAGATACCCAATTGTGTGTGTATGTTATTCCCTCCTCAAGTCAAATCCTATGACAGCAAGATTCACTTATTCCCCCTCACCTGCCCCCTCTTCCCTTCCAACAGAACTGCTTTTTCTTGCCACTTTTATATGAGATAATTTACCCCATTCTATCTCTCCCTTTCTCCCTCTCTCAATATATTCCTTTCTCATCCCTTAATTTTATTTTATTTTTTTAGATATCATCCCTTCATATTCAACTCACCCTGTGCCCTCTGTCTATATATATGTATATTCCCTTCAACTACCCTAATACTGAGAAAGGTCTCATGAATTACACATATCATCTTTCCATGTAGGAATGTAAACAAAACAGTTCAACTTTATTAAGTCCCTTATGATTTCTCTTTCTTGTTTACCTTTTCATACTTCTCTTGATTCTTGTGTTTGAAAGTCAAATTTTCTATTCAGCTCTGGTCTTTTCACTGAGAAAGCTTGAAAGTCCTCTTTTTTATTGAAAGTATTGCCTTGGAGCATTCCATTCAGTTTTGCTGGGTAGGCAATTTTTTCTTTTTATCCTAACTCCTTTGATCTCTGGAATATCGTATTCCAAGTCCTTCAATCCCTTGATGTAGAAACTGCTAGATCTTGTGTTATACTAATTGTGTTTCCATAATACTCAAATTGTTTCTTTCTGGCTGCTTGCAGTATTTTCTCCTAGACCTGGGAACTCTGGAATTTGGTGACAAATTCTTTTTGGGATCTTTTTCAAGATGCGATTGGTGGATTCTTTCAATTTCTACTTTACCCTCTGGTTCTAGAATATCAGGGCAATTTTCTTTGATAATTTCTTGAAAGATGATGTCTGGGCTCTTTTTTTGATCATTGCTTTCAGATAGTCCAATCATTTTAAAATTATCTCTCCTGGATCTATTCTCCATTTCAGTGGTTTTTCCAATGAGATATTTCATTTTGTCTTCATTTTTTCATTCCTTTGGTTCTGTTTTATAATATCTTAATTTCTCATAAAGTCACTAGCTTCTACTTGCTCCAATCTAATTTTAAGGTAGTATTTTCTTCCGTGGTCTTTTGGACCTCCTTTTTCATTGGCTAATTCTGCCTTTTAAGACATTCTTCTCCTCATTGGCTTTTTGGAGCTCTTTTGCCATTTGGGTTAGTCTATTTTTTAAGGTATTATTTTCTTCAGTATTTTTTTGGATCTCCTTTAGCAAGTCATTGACTTATTTTTCATGATTTTCTTGCATCACTCTCATTTCTCTTCCTAATTTTTCCTCCACTTCTCTTACTTGCTTTTCCAAATTCTTTTAGAGCTCTTCCATGGCCTCAGACCAATTCATATTTTTCTTGGAGGTTTTTGATGTAGGCTCTTTAACTGTTGACTTCTTCTGGCTGTATGTTTTGATCTTCTTTGTCACCAAAGAAAGATTCTAAAGTCTAAGTCTGAATCTGAGTCTGCATCCTTTTTTGCTGCCTGGCCATGTTCCCAGCCAACTACTTGACCTTTGATCTTTTTGTCAGGGTATGAGTGCTTGCAGAGTAGAGAGTGCTTTGTCCCAAGCTTCAGGGGCTGTGCTGCTGTTTTCAGAGCTACTTCTACTCCATTGTCACTGCAAGCTCTGCCAGCAAGTCTCCTCCTCCCCCAAGAACCACTGACCAGGATTGGGACTCAGATCCAAGCAGGGGAAAACAAGCCCTGCACTCTCGCTCTGGTCTGCTGCTTGATTCCTCCACTGTGTGAGCCAGGGACTCCGGAAGCAGCTGACACTGGAGCTCCACCACTGCACCACCTCTGCCACCCCCAGGGCTGGTGGCTGGACCACTCTCTAACCCAATCTAGCAGTTTACCCACTAACCTGCTCCTTGGTCTTTGGCATTTGTGGGTTGAGAAGTCTGGTAACTGCCACAGCTCAATGATTCATGGCCATAAGGCCTGCTCCAGTTGACTCCCAGTCTGGTCTGTCCTGGAGCAGTCTCACACTGGGCTATGCTCCACTCCCAGCACTGTGCAATAGACTCTTCTCAGCAACCATCCAGGCCATCCTGGGCTGGAGCCCTTCTTCCCTCTGCTGTTTTGTGGGTTCTGCAGTTCTAGAATTTGTTCAGAGCCATTTTTTACAGGTGTTTGGAGGGATTTGGGGGAGAGCTTAAGCAAGTCCCTGCTTTCCAGCCACCATCTTGGCACCCCCCCCACCATAGACCATCTTATGCTGTTCTATAGGATTAGAGATGATTGCTCTAGAAGGGAATTCTATTTTTTTTGGTGAGGGGAAGGCAGGGCAAGTGCAGTTAAGTGACTTGCCCAAGGTCACACAGCTAGTAAGTGTGTCAAGTGTCTGAAGCTGGATTTGAACTCAGGTCCTCCTGACTCCAGGGCTGGTGCTCTACTCACTGCACCACTGAGCTGCCCCTAGAAGGGAATTCTAGCTCCCAAAGGGTGCTAGACCTGGAAAGGACCTCGGAGGCCATCTAGTCCAACCTTGTCATTTGACAGATAAGAAAACTTGATATCCAGGGAAGCTGAATGACTTAACCAGGGTCTCACAGGTAGCAAGTGTCAGAACCAGGAATTGAATTTATTCCAGAATGAGTACTCTTTCCATTGTACCACACTGCCTCCTAAATTGCTTTGTGTGTTAGCCTCTTTCAGGGGTGGGAACCTGCAGCTTCAAGGTCATACGTGACCCTCTAGGTCCTCAAGTGTGGCCCTTTGACTGAATCCAAACTTCACAGAACAAATCCCCTCAATAAAAGCATTTGTTCTGTAAACCTTGGACTCTTTAAAAAGAATGTAAACTTCCCAAGGGCAGTATTTTATTATTGCGTTCTCCATGGTGCCTAGTCCAGTGCTGGGTACACATGAAGTACTTAATTGCATTGGACTGAATAAAGTGATTCCATGGCACAGATGTCTAGAATGGACTTCTAATGAAACAGCATTATATTTCTTGTGTGTCCATAAGCTTTATGGAATTTGAGTGATTAAGTGCTTACTATGTGCTGAGCACTGGGGATACAAAAAGGGGCAAAAGACCATCCGTGCCCTCAAGAAGCTTGCCATTTAATGGGGGAGACAACATTCAAAGAAATATATAAGAGTAAGCAATATACAGGATAAATAAGAGATAATTAACAGAGAGAAGGCACTGGAATCAAGGAGAGTTGGGAAAGACTTCCAGCAGAAGATGGGATTTTAGTTGGGACTTAAAGAAAGCCAGGGAAGGCAGTGGGCAGAGGTGAGGAGGAGAGCATTCCAGGCATGGGGGACAGCCATGGGAAATGCCTAGAGCTGAGAGGTGGAATGTCTTGCTTGGAGGAGGCCTGTGTCAGTGGCTTGAAGAGTACGTGTTGGGGACTAAGGTGTAAGAAGACTGGAAAGGGAGAAGAGGGTCAAGTTATGAAGGGTTTTGAATGCCAAACAGAGCATTTTGTATTTGATTCTTGAGGCAATAGAGAACCATTGGAGTTTATTGAGTGGGGGTGGGGGGAACATGATCAGACCTGTGTTTTAGGAAGAGAACATCTGTGAAGAGTAGGATATAAGGATAAGGCAGGTATAGAAGGATTGCCTAGCAGTAGTGAGGGCCAAGCTGGGGTCGTGTAACATAAATTTGTGGTGAAACCTATCAGAAACTATTGTATGATTTTCTCCACCTTTGTTTAGCAGTGTGTGTGCAGGAGCGAAGAAGTCAAATGATGGGAATGAATCAGGGTTGATTGAAAGAGCACCAGATTGGGAGGGTCAGAAACTCTGGGTTATAATTCTGGATCCACTACCAACTAGCATTGTGACTTTATTTTTTAAATTTATTTATTTATTTATTTATTTTTAGTTTTAGTTAACAACATTCAGTTCCTCAAGTTTTTGAGTTTCAAATTTTCTTCTTCCCCCTCCTTACCCAAGACAGCATGCAATCCAATATAGGTTCTACATATACCTTCATCATAAACATATTTTCACAATAGTCAAGTTGGAAAGAAGAACTATAACCAATGGAATGAACCACGAGAAAGAAGAGACAAAACAGAACAAAAACAAACAAACAAAAAAGAGAGAGCAAATAGTTTGCTTCAATCTGCATTCAGACTCTGTAATTTTTTCTCTGGATGTGAATCACTTTTTCTATCATGAGTCTTTTGGGGTTTTCTTAGAACCAACCTTGTATTGCTGAGAAGAGCCAAGTCTATCAAAGTTAGCCATCAGAGATACCATATGTCTGTAATCATGTGTACTGTTCTCCTGGTTCTGCTCCCCTCACTCAGCATCAGATCATATAAGTCTTTCCAGGTTTTTATGAAGTCCATCTGCTCCTCATTTCTTATAGCACAGTAGTATTCCATTACATTCATATACCGCAACTTGTTTAGCCATTCCCCAATTGATGGGCATCCCCTTGTTTTCCAATTTTTTGCCACTGCTAAAAGAGCTGCTACAAATATTTTTGAACATATGGGTCCTTTTCCCACTTGTGTGATTTCTTTGGGATACAGCCCTAGAAGTGGGTCAAAGTGCTGGGTCAAAGGGTATGCACATTTTTATAGCCCTTTGGGCAAAGTTCCAAATTGCTCTCCAGAATGGTTGGATCAGTTCACAACTCCACCAACAATAGCATGGTGACTTTAAACAAATCATTCCCCTTCTCTGGATGTCAGGTTTCTCTTCTATATGAAGAAGGAATTGACTTAGATGATTTCTAAGGTCACATCTGACTCTGACAATCCACGTTCTCTAACTCTGTAAATGAATTGTGGCAGAAGGAGAATTCAGTTTAGAATGGAAGGGGAGAAATTATGTGATACAAGAAGACATAAAGAAGCTTCCAAAGAAGATTCAAAGGGAGCCTGAAGGGCTGAGCTCCTGGTAAACTAGGGCTTAGCAGGTCTAATGATGCTGCAGAAGTTGTATGTGAGTCTTTCTGGACAGGTTCCCCCACAAGGCCAGGAAAAGGAGGCAATGACCAAAGATACCCTTGCCTGATGCTATCAAATATTTTATCAACAAGGCCCCATGGGAAGTGTGACATTGATTGCTTCTTGGGGTTGCCAAGAAATTTAGCAGGGCAAAAGACCGGATTGAAGGGAGAGCTTCAAAAATCAGTACTTCTTGATGGCTTAAAAATCAGCTGGAGAACGTTAAAGTCACGCAGGACTGAAGTCAGATGACTCATTAAAATTAGTGCTGGCCATAATTAAAAACATACCGACCCAAAGATCATGAGAAAAAGCAGACCCTGAGAAAACCCCTTGACGTTACTTGCTCACACTCTTGAGTGAAAATACAGGCAGTTTGTGGATGCTGATATTTAGGAGAAGCATCAGCCCTTCCTTCTCAGGGCTTCTCCTTTCCCATATAATCTCTTTTCCCTTCCACAACTGACATGTCAGAAACATGATCACTGTGTCAGTGACCCTGTTATATTTGCAAATGATAGATTGTCCCTAAGCCTTAACTACATCAATAGGTCAATAGCCAATAGAACTCAATTAATTCAAAATTAAGATCATTTACCTCCTCCATGAAGCCCTCCTTGGTGATCCCTTTCTCTTTCAAACTCTAGAATGTATGCGCCTCTGAGTTAATGCTTTTTAAATCATGCTTTGAATAATCAGTTAACTTCTCCTTTTTATATCTTTCCTTCCAAGCATTTAGAAAGGGAAGCAGTAATTACTAAGAGCCAATAAAAGTTCATCAGGAATAAGCCATGTCAAAGAAACCTAACTTCATTTCTTGTCATGGTTTCCAGACTGGGAGATCAGGGGAATATTGTAAATTATGAGTTTTTGTTGTTGTTCAGTCATTTCAGTTGTGTCTGACTCTTCATGACTCCATCTGGGGTTTTCTTGGCAAAGGTAATAGAGAGGTTTGCCATTTCCTTCTCCAGCTCATTTTACAAATGAGGAAACGGAGGCAAACAGGGTTAAGTGACTTGCCCAGGGTCACACAGCTAGTAAGTGTCTGAGGCTGGATTTGAACTCTGGAAGATGAGTCTTCCTGACGCCAGGCCTGACGCTCTATCCACTGTGCCACCTAGCCACCTAGTTTACTAGTTTACTAATACCTAGTTTACTAATACCATGGTACTAGTAACCATAAGTTACTAATATCATGTCAAGCATATTTAAATTTCAACAAGACAGTCAGTGAGTCAGTCAACAGGCCTTTATTAAGAATTTACTATGTGCCAGGCACTGTGCTAACATAACTGCTAACATAACATTACTGGGAACCCAAATACAAGTAAAAAGAATGACAGTTTCTGCCTTCAAGGAGAAGGCATTCTAATGAAGGAAGGTAACATGTAAAAAGAATCTTAAACCAGTTGAGGAAGATATACTTCTCCAGAGAGTGTGATGGAGAAGACTAGAGTTCAAATGAAGGAAATGGCTGTAGGCTTTGGGACCCCTAACGGAGGTTCTAGAAAGGGCCGTCCAATCAGAGGAATGGCCCCAAAAGGCAGAAGGTGCTTCTGAGCTGTGAATCCTAGGACTAAAATGATCTTACATGATGAAGAGGTCTCTGCATCCTGACTATAAGGAACCCAAAAGTCATTCCCTCTTATCCTTTATATCCTTGTTTTTGAGGCAAGATAGAGAGACGTGAGCTAGATAACAGTGCAGTTAAATGTATTTGGAAGTGATCAAATGATTGAACCCAAAATACTGGTGATGAAAAGAGTGATGCCATCCTGGAGGAAAGACTCTGGCAGAGACTTGTCCCCAGAGATTTGTCCTTGGCCTCATATTGTTCAATGTTCTTATCAATAACTCTGAAGGTAAAGATGGCATGCCTATCCCATTTTCAGATGGTGTAAATCTAGAACAAATACCTAAGAAATCATTCAGCAGAATAGGGACCGATAAAGAACTCAGTAGGATAGGCAGATGGGCTGAATCAAAGACCATGAAATCTAAAAGGGATAAATGTAAAGTCCCAACATAAATAAGTTCAAACAATCAATTGCATGGTTTGAGGGAGATGTGCTTAGGGACCAGTTAGTGTGAAAAAGATTTGAGATTTTAATGTTAAATATAAGTCAACAGTATGGTATGGTGGCCAAAGAAGCAATGAGATCTTAGGCTGCATTAGTGGAATCATAGTGTTTTAATGAGGGAGGTGACCATCTTGCTGTCCTTCAGGGGATCTGATCAAACTCACTTAGGTATATTATATTCGCTTCTGGGCATACCTTTTGAAAAAGCTAGAACAAATTAACAAGAACAAATCTAGAGAATGGTGACTAGTATCATAATGGTGCTATTAACTGTGCTATATGAGTATTAGTTGAAATAATGTGGGATATTAATATGGAAAAGTGAAGACTTATGAAGGACACAATAATGGTCTTCACATATTTAGAGGGCTATCAATGGAAGTGGAATTAGTTTGGATCTACTTGGATTTAGAGGACACATGATAGAAGAATCGAAGAGGTAAGTCAATCAGGATCAATTTAAAGGAAATTTCCAATAATTAGTACCTTCCCAAAACAGAATGTATTATTTTGGGAGGTAATGGTTTCCCCATTATTATCAACCTTCGAGCAAGAGATGGATGTGGGCACACAGGTTAACAATCTCTTCATTTTCCACCTGGCTGCTCTCCCTTGGACTTCTCCATCATGGCTCATGCTAAATACTGCCTTCTACCCCCCTGTTTAGCTTCCTTTTGTATGTTGTCTTTTTGCATTAAATGGTAAGCTCCTTGAGGACAGAAACTGACTTTCACTTTTGTATCTATATCACTGGAACTTAGCACAATGCCTGATACACAGTAGGCACTTAATAAATGCTATTGAATGATTGACTGACATTGTAAGGGAGGTTTCTACTAAGGTATAGGTTGGATTAGGAGCTTTGCCTGTGCCTCCAATTCTGGGAATGCTCACTACAGAAAACTATTCATTTAGGCCTTGCAGCGCTGGAGGCCTGTAAGAAGAGAAGAGAGGTGCAAGTATGGCTCTCTGCATGGACAGGAGGCTTCTTGGACAACAGGTTTGTGCACTGGGATGGCGTCTGCAAAATTTGGCCATGTAGGGTTCCCTTTATTTTAAGTTATGCCGTGTTTTAATTTGTCCTTACCTCATCCCTTTCATAGAGCCCTTGAGACAGAGATGGAGCAAGTGTTAATAGCACCGGAGTACTGAGTCCCAACCAGGACCACTGAGGAAATCAAGCAGGTTTGTGAATGGAATTTCTGATTCCCCAGTCTGCCATGTTGCTCTCCATAAATTAATCCAAATGTCATATAAGACCTCATTCTCTAACCCTCTCTGGTCAGATTCAGGTTGAAATCTCTTCGTTTCTATCAATTAACCAGCCAAGAAACCTTTGTTGAGTATCCACTAAGGGAAATTTGCTATTTTAAGAGTTGTAAAAGATACAGAGGTGCAGTGGATAGGATGTGGTCTTTGCTCTCGAGGATGGAAAGAAGCAAGCATTGATTAGGTATCAGGTGCTATGCTAAGCACTGTCTCGTTTAATCCTAACAGCCCTGGCAGATATGTATTATTATTATTGTCTCCATTCTACAGTTGAGGAAACTGAGGCAGAAAGGGGTTAGGTGATTTTCCCAGGGTCACTAGTAGGTGTCTGAGGCTGAAATTCAAATTCAGATCTTCCAAACGCCAAGCTTCCTACTCGCTTCACCACCTAACTGCCTCCCAAGGATACCAAATGAGTTGATATGTCCGGATAGACAAACGTCAAGTCCGATGCTCTTGAAGTAATTCAGAGCAGAGAAGTTCATTGATTAGAAACCCAGAGGCACACAGAAAGACAGCTGAATTTTTATGGGTGCTGTGACCTTTGGTGAGAGCTCAGCCTTTATAATAATTCAGTTCAACAAATATTTAAGAAGCGTCTAATACACAAAAGGCATTGTATGCTAGGCACTGTCAGTCTCTGACCTCATGGAGTTTACATTCTACCAGAGGAGAAGAACCCAAATATCAGTGAATGCAAAGTATATAACAAAAAATAGAAAATAATTTCGAACGGAGAGGCAGCTAGGTGACCCAATGGATAGAGTGCCAGGTCTAGAATCAGGAAGACTCATCTTTCTGAGTTTAAATCTGACCTCAGCCACTTCCTACCTGTGTGACCCTGGGCAGGTCACTTAACCCTGTTTACCTCTGTTTCCTCATCTGTAAAATGAGCTGGAGAAGGAAATGGCAAATCACTCCAGTATCTTTGCCAAGAAAACCCCAAATGGGGTCATAAAGAGTTGGAAATGCCTGAACAACAACAATTTTGAGGAGAAGAGAGGGCTTTACATACTCTCAAGAGAGGGGAGTGAGGATCAGAAAAGGCTTCATTTTGGAGGTGGCACTTGTTCCTTGGAGGAAGCTAGGGATTCTGCATGGTGGAGGTAAGAGGAAGAGCATTCTTGACCTGAGGCCTACCCTATTAATATAAAGGCATGGGAGCTGGAGATGAAAGGTCATTGATGGGGAAGAGCCCCATTTTGGCAATGTTTTCAGGATTATTAGGTATTTTCCTCACAACTGTGCATGCAGGACAAAGATTGTTCCCTGCATTTTACAGATGAGGAAACCGAGACCCTGATCGTTGAAGAGAGTTGCCCAGTTACACAGATAGTAAATAACAGAGTCAGGATTCAAACCCAGTCCCATTGACTTCAGGTGCAGGGCATGTTCTATTGTCTCTCTAGAAGAATAAAAAAGCCCATTAGAGGGGTGACTTTCAGGCCTACCTCCCTGTGACTGGACTAAGCAATAGAAAAAGCCATGTTTCCTTCAATGAAATAAGTAGCTTTGTTGTGGGTACCAAGTAGGGTTTTCATCGTTTAAAGCAGTAAATCCTACAGCAAAGAATGAACATTATGGTCATTTTTTTGGAGGGGGGAAGGCAGGGCAATTGGGGTTAAGTGACTTGCCCAAGGTCACATAGCTAGTAAGTATGCCAAGTGTCTGAGGCCGGATTTGAACTCCAGGGTTGGTCTTCTACTCACTGCACCACCTAGCTACCCTGACATGATGGTCATTTAATTAATTCACTTAAAAATCTTTTATTAGAAATTATATTGAACATCTACAAAAACAGTCGCTTAGTAACTATTTACATTTGAATTATTTTCAATTAATCCATTTTTTACATGAATACTTGTGTTTATGGAGTTTTTCTATAGCTACTCTCCCCCATTGTGGTGTAGGGGGAAAGTGTGAAACGGAGCTTGATTTAGATCCTGGCTTTGCCACTTATTAGCTGTTTCGGTGTGGAAGAATCACTTCATCTCTCTGGCAGCTCGGTGATGTGTTGGATAGAGTTCTGGCCCTGGAGTCAGGAAGAATTGAGTTCAACTTGACCAGACGTACTTGGACAGGTCAAAACTTCTGATTGCCTCAGTTTTCTCTACTGTAAAGATGGGAATAACAGCAGCACCCACCTTGCAGATCTGTTGTGTGGATCAAATGAGGTAACAATATTTGTAAAGCACAGTGCCTGGCACATAGTAGGTAGTATATTAATGTATGTAGTATATTAATGCTTAGTTCCTTCCCCTTCCAGGCCTCAGTTTCCTCATCTGGAAAGTGAGGGAGCAGGATAAGTACTCTATCTAATGTCCTTTCCAGCTTTAGCTCTATGCTATTATGTTAGTTTAGACATATCCTAAAAACTAAAGGAGTTGTGCATACACTGTGTGACTTTGGAGTTCAAAGGAGGTCTTGGGGGTGGAAGGTTAGGGGTCCGGGAAGGCCATTTACAAGAGATGGGGCTTTGAGCTGGTATTGTGATTCCAGCTCCCAGAGAACTCTGTTTTTCCTGAAATGACAACTTGGCTTTATATTGTGTCAGGCCACTGACCGGGAGATGGTTTCTTTCCTGTGCCCATTGGTCTTTCGCTAGGCCTTTTGCTTTGTCCATTGTCTTAGGGCAGAAAGACTCATCTATGCCTTTGCATCTTGGGCTCACTGGATCCTACTATGCGCTGAAGCTTAGGGAGCAGATTAAATTCACAATGAAATCTCTATAGGCACCTGTAGCCATTGTAACAAGGTTATGAGTTGATGCAATAGCCCATCATTTTAAACAGTAAGATAAACTTCTGTGGCCTGTCCTAATATCTCTAGCTTTCTGTGCAAAGCCTTAACATAATATTGTAAGCCCCTCTTTGAGCATCATGTAATTTTTATTGGCTTCCTTTGCATTTCCTCCTATAACAAGGGCCAGATACCCTTAGCACCTGCGGATAACTGGTTTGTACAAGACACTAAGCTTCAGAAGACTCTTTGGAGAAAGTACCAGGGAGGTGGTAGTTAGGACTTTCCCAGCACAACACAAAATCTGGAGCACTCTGAGTGTAGTGGGGAGGTTTTCTGCCTCTTGGGCCTTTGGCCTTGGGCATCAAAGAGCCTCTTCAATCCTCCTTTTTGCCTGACCCATTTGGAATGACTTTTTACCACTTTCTGGCTGTCTTTTGCAGAAAGCATCACTGAACTGCAGAAAATTAGCACTGGAAGGGATGTTAGAGACCACCCCTAAGCCAAAAATGTCAACAGAATAATAGGCCGTGTTAAGAGAAGGGTTTCCTGAATGGAAGGTGAATATGTCTGTCCTTTGCCCTGGTCAGACCATGTATAGAGCCTTGTGCTCAGATCTGTGTGCCATATTTCAGAAAAGATGCTGCCAAGCTGTTGAAGTATCCAGAGGAGGAGGTGGTCAACTAAGAGGGTCAGGAAATTAAAGTTCCTACTTAGTGAAGGCATTATAGATTTTAAGCCTGGAGAAGAAAAGACTCTGTAAGGACTGATAGCTGTCCTCAAGTATATGAAGGATTGTCATGGGGGGAAAAAGAGGGATTAGACTTGTTCTTGGGAAAAGACAGGAGCAAGAAGCAGAATTTGAAGAGAGGCAGATTTGATTCAATATATATGGGAAAAAACACAAAACAAAATAAAACGAAACACTCCCTAAGCATTAGAGCAGTCCAAAGTTGGATAGGCTGCTTCATATTGCTAATGGGATTTGTCTTCAAGTGGAGCACAGATAATAAAATATGGAGTGGAAAAAATGAGATATTCCTCATTGTCACCTCTTTCACCATTGTGGAGGTATTCAGGGAACTATCATTTTCACCAATGAGGATAATCTTATGCAAATGACACAGGCTTGAACCCAGGGTAGCTTCTCTCTCTCTCTCTCTCTCTCTCTGTGTCTCTCCATCATCTATCATTCTATCTATTTATTTGTTCATTTATTTGTTTGCTTATTGCAGCTAATTTGGGTAGGTAAGGTGGGAGCAAAAGTACAGAGGAGATGGAACGTAATTTTTCATTGCAAACTGATATGAAGTTAATGTTCTAGGCAGACTGTCTAGACATTCACTGACCTTGGGTACATGGCATGGTCCTTTCTGACTTTGCTTATAACTTTAGGTTAAAACCATCATTGGTAAGATGAAACATTTGGAATAAGCATGTCTTTCAAATGTAAAATCCTAGGAGTCTGTGCCTGGCACATATTGGGGTGGAAGAATGGGAGATAAACTCTAGGTATAGAAGAACTTCTCCAGGCTGCTGCTTCTCTGTCTTTTGCCCATGTTTCTGGCTTCTTAATAGCCTTTATTTCCCTCCTTTTCTGCCATTACCCTTCCCTTTTCTGTCCATCTCATATGTTTTAACTTCTCAGAAACCCCCAAGTAACAGGAAGCAAAGATAATATGGTCAGAGTTGAGCTTGGATATAGAGTTAGAATTATAGAGGATTGGTAGGAAAGCCCTTCTCAAACATAGAGTAAACCCTAGCACCAGAATGAAGAGTGACTCTCTATCTAGGTAACTTGTCCTACCCAAAGACAGACACTTTTTTTTCTTCTAAGTTTCATATAGGGATAGTCTCTTTTCAGCTGTCTGACCTTGAGCCACATTCTACAGATTTATATATTTAGGAAAGCTCAAAAAGACTTAAAATGATTAAATACTGTATATTTTAAGGAAAGCTACAAGATGAAAAAAATATGTACAACTCCCCTTGGCAAAATCTAAGATATACATATCTTTCTCACCAGAATCCATTTAGGCACTGAATTGCCTCTGGGAAATCAAATAGGACAGGCTTGCATTCTTTCACCCACATCTTGGGTTTGGTTTGTTCTTTTTTTTTTCCCATGGTCCTTTCTGAGTCACTAGCAGAAAAGTAGATGCATTTTCTTGTCTGTGTACTTGTGGTATACTGGCAGGTGTGGCACACCACTATGGTTGGCTATAAACTCATGTACAGTGAGACCTCATGGTTAGCCTGGCTGGGGGTAGAAACATGGTCGCAAAGCCATTTCTGTAAAAAGAAAAATAAACCAACAAAAACAACCCACAAATTTGTTATTTGAAACTTGGATGCCTTTCCTCTGAAGAGCTGAAGTGGAATCATCAATTTGAATTTTCTTTTGGCATCTTGCTTACTCTTCCCTGTATTTTCCCCAATCCAGTTTCATCATCTCTCAGTGCCTTTCAACAATCCAGGAGCTAGAATGTGGACGTGGCTAAGTTCTCAGAGCTCATTCTTTTAGACCTAATTTACAGCAAGTTTTCAAGTTGATTATCTCCCCGTGTATCAGAAGAAATCACTTCTCTTCTCAAACTTCCCATTTAAATTTATGAGCAATGACCAACATAATGACTGTGATTCCGAGGGACTGATGATGAAGTATGTTATCTATCTGCCTCCTGATACTGAGGAGATGGATTCAAGGCACAGAAGGAGATATACATTTTGAGGGCATGGACAATGCCAAAATTTGTTTTGCTTAACTATGCATATTGTCATAAGGATTTCGTTTTTTGTTTTTTGTTTTAAACTGGAAGTAGGTGAGAGAGAAAGAAAAATAAATTCTTGTTACAAAAAAAATAAAATTAAAGATAAAAAAATCATGAGCGATTATTCTTCCCCTCACAAAGTTAGGACCATGGAACATATCCTGAAAATATGCCACCATCCATTAAAAGACATAAAACAACTAATTCTGCTTAACCGCTAGACCTTGGCTTGTTTTCTGTCAGCTGAATGTATTTCTAGTCACATTAACACAACGATTCATCTCTAGTTTAAATTGCTTGATATGAAAATGAATATGGAGGATGGTGGGGGTTTGATCCTCTGGTTTCTGTTGGTGTTATGACAGCTGGACTGGCTTCTGAGGATGTTGATGAGTGATGGCTTCATCAAAACTACTTTTCTCTGGTTCTTATTGTGAGAGGAAAAAAAGAAAAGTGAGCTTGTTTGTGCATCATTTCAGGGTGAGAAACAAGGTAGGGAATGCGCAATGTGGGAGAAATGAGCCAGATATTCAGGGAACATTGGGTTTGTTGTAAGGACTATAGACAACATTAAAAAGTGGTAGCTGGAGAAGAGACTGGAAAAGTTGGAGTGGAGCTTGACTGTCAGGTCAATGAGCATTTATTGAATACTTACTTGTATAGGGGATGCAAAAAAAATTCAAGTATTGGGGGAAATCCCAAATAATTCCTCTTCGTGAGGAGCTCACAGTCTAGTGGAAGAGATGGCATATTGGCAATTATGTATAAACAAGATATATGCAAGATAAATTGGAGATGTTTTTCAGAGGGAAGGCATTAGCATTAAGGTGTGTCAGGAGAAGTTTCTTTTAGAAGGTGGGACTTGACTGGATACCAGGGTAAGTTATTCAGAATCATAGGATCATAGATCTAAAGGTAGAAGGAATCTCAGGGGTCAATTAGATAAAACCCCTCATTTCATAGGTGGGGAAATTGGGGTAGGTCCATGGAAGTTAAGTGACTTGCCAAACCTTATATAGGCAGTCAGCATCATAGTTAGAATTTGACATTAAGGCCTCTCAGAAACATGATATTGGGTTATAGCCAGTCTACAAGCTTAGTTAAAGCTAATCTTGTTGCGGTACAACACATCTAGATTTAGGAAAATATTCTTAACCTTTTGTTGTGCCATGGATCCCTTTGGTAGTCTTGTGAAGCCTATGGATTACTTTGTAGAATAACGGCTTTTTAAAAAATCCTGATTGAAAGAAAAGCTAAATTCCAATCAGAGGGTTAGTGAAAATAAGATGTAATATTTTCCCATATAATTTCACAGACACCCTGAAATCCACAGACTTCTTGGGTGTCTGTAGACTCCGAAGTAAGAGTTTGTGGTGTCAATGAATTTGTGGGTGTTGGTTCTATGTGAGAAGGGCAGCCTCGGGTGATAGAGAGGGCCCGAGATCCAAACATAGCTCCCCCATCTTGGAATGGAACCCAGCAGCTAACTGGACCAACCAATAACCAAAGAAAAATCCATCCTTTATTGTAACTGACAAGGGCTCTTCCTACTTTTGTATTTATTTAACATTTCGGAAGCTTTCCCTTCCATTAAGCTTCTTTGCGTTGCTCTTAGCTCTGTCTCTGGGGCCAACCAGAACAAATTGAATTGCTTTTCCACATGCCAGCCCTTCACATGCTTGATGACAACTATTGTGGTCTAGCCTGAGTCTCCTCTTCTCCAGATGAAGAATCTTCAGTTATTTTGTGGGGAGCTAGAATCTCCTCATGGTCCCAATCTGTGAACACAAAGATGTAGATAGTTCAGTTTGCTGAGCATGGCACCCAGAAGAAATGAGTGCTGACCTCTTCATCTACCTCCATTCCCTCTCAGCCGGTCTCCTTGGCAATACCAGGTTCAGTGTTCTCCCTTCCTCTAAATACATAGCATGGAGGGTTGTTTATCCTATGGGAGAGGATCTCATCTTCCTCAATTTAAACCAGGCTGGACAGAAATCCAGAAACGGCTATTTTGGCCAAGAAATACCTAGCATTGGCCCTGGGATCACCCCTTTATCTCACTGGTCCAGTTTCTTCATATGTACAAACAGAGGGTTGGACTAAATGCTATTCAAGATCTCTTCCTGGTCTAAATATTATGATACTAGGTTATTGAGAAAAACTTGACTTTTTTTGAGGGGGCACATCTCTAGTCTTTTTTAAAGTATATTTTTTAAAAAATTATTTTATTTTTAATTTATGGAATAAAACTAGCATTTCCATAACATAGTATTATATCAAAAAGATGATTGTACATAAAACTGCAAATTTATTATCTCTTGTCTTTTGAGGTTTGGGGAAGGAAACCCTTCTGAGTATCATCAGAGAGTGTTATTGGTAGGCTGAAAGTATGTAACCCAAGACAATTCTGATGTTTTTATGGACTGGGTATACGCAGAGACTAGAGAGTAGTCAAATCAACGAGCATTTATTAAACGCCTACTGTGTGAAATCAGTGAGATAAAGTGCCTACTATGTATCAGGAACTGTGCTAAGCACTGGGGATGCAAAATATGAAAATAAAAAACTAAAAACAGTTCCTGTTCCCAAGGAGGTCCTTGTCCAAGGCTGGGGGTGGTGATGGGGAGACAACATTCAAACAACTCTGTACAAACAGGCTATATACATATATACATTGGAGATAATCAGCAGAGGGAAGGTACCAGCATTAAAGGTTATTAGAAAAGTCTTCTTGTAGAAGATAGGATTTTAGCTGGGATTGAAGGAAGCCAGACAGTAGAGATGAGCAGGGAAAGAATTCTAGGCCTGCTACCTGGCAGTGAAAATGCCTGGATCTGAGAGACAGAGTGTCTTGTTTCAGTAACAGCAAGGAGGCCAGTGTCACTGGATCCTGGAGTACATGGGAGTAAGGTATAAGAAGAATGGAAAGGTAAGTGTAGGTAGGTTATAAAGGGCTTTGAAGGCCAAACAGAGGATTTTATATTTGGATACGATAGAGAGCCACTGGAGTTTCTTGAGTAGGGGAGAGACGTGGGCAGACCTTTGCTTTAGAAAGATTACTTTGACAGCTTTAGGAAGATTACTTTGGACTGGCGTAGGGAGAGACTTGTGGCACGGAGCCCCACCGGCAGGCTATTGCAGTATATTAGACCCGGGGTAATGATGGCCTGCACCAGGGTGATGGTAGTGTCAGAGAAGAGCAGGGGGCATAAACCAGAAATGTAACGCCCAGATAGCTGCCAGATGGTGAGATAAAGCTATAGCCATGCAAACTGAGAAGATAGGAGAACCACAGCTGCAAACAACGTGGCACAGCTGGAAACAGCTGGGAAACACCAGCAGCAGGCAGACCAGCCTGGCATGCCATAATTAGGGGTGGGGAAGGCTCTTTTAGACCAAAGACTGTGGCCAACCAGAAACCCATGAGGCAGTATCTCTGAGTGCCAGGCTGCGCTCCCAGTGGCTATGGCCACAAACCAAACAACAGTGTGTGTTCAGGATGGAGAGAACTGTTCATCATACATCTAGATCATCAGCCATGACCACCCACATGTCATCTCCTTCAATGACTTCTTGGCATAGTGGGTAGAGTCCTGGCCTTGGAGTCAGGAAGACCCAAGCTTAAATCTTGCCTCCAATGCTTACTAGCCTTACGACCATAGATCAATTTGTTTACTCTTTCTGAGCCTCACTTCCTTACCTGTAAAATGGGCATAATAATAAGAGCAGTACCTGCCTTGTGGGGTCCTTGGGAGAGTCAATTGAGATAATCTCTGTAAAGGACTTTGCAAACTTTAAAGTGACAGATTAATTATTATTATTATCTATGAATCATCGAAGACAGTCATGCATCTGAATGGGTTTGGATATTCTCCTGGCATCCCAAATTCAACATGTCCGAATTACCAAACAGACTTTTCTCTCAGTTTGTCTCATTTTGTTAATGGCACCAACATCCATCTTCCCAGTCACCTGTACTTGGATCCTTGGAATCATCGCTTTCATCCCTGTCCGTCTTGTCAATCCTGCTTGCTGGAATCTACCCTCTTCTTTCTAGTGACACTGACACCATCTTGTTTCAGGATCTTATTTCCTCTTGTCTCTATTGTTCTAGAACCCTTCTTATCAATCTCCCTGACTCTTAATTCTCACTCTCCAATTTATCTTTAGGACAGCTGCCAGAATAATTGTTCCAATGGCCAGATCTTATCATGTTACCTTAGCTTGTCATCTTATCAAGACTCACTTGTCTTCAGTGGCTTTCCATTGTCTACTGACAAAAAAAACCAAAAGAACTTTTTTTTACCCCTGGGATTTAAGCTCTGCTCATTCTGGTTCCAACCTACTTTTCCAGGTTTATTTCACTCTACGTATTTTAAATTTAATCTATATTTTTAATATTTTCTCCATCACTTTCTTAAATCTGGAAATCAACAAAACAATAAATCAAGCCTTGATTTGTGTTTGCTAAATGCTCACACTGGAAATTTAACAATTGGCTCTCTTGGGTAAGAGGCCTTTGGAGCATGCCCAGATCACCTAGTGGCCCTTTGTATACTCTATTACTTAGGGTGGAGGTGTGTAGCCTCCTCTAATTGACTGCATCTTTAAAACTGTCCAGACATGTAACACTGATTATCATGGCCCCCAATGCCTGGAGGCCAAGCAATATCACATTTCACCTCTCCCCCAGGATTTTCTGGTATCTTGAATGGGGATGTGGGATGTCCAGGCTCTCTGCCAATGACCCTACCCCCTACTGATAGTGTTCCCTCAAGTGTAGGAGTGGTGCCTAGCACCCCAGGTCCATTTAGTCACTTAACACTTGGATTAGCTTCTACAAATTTTCTCCCTCAATACATGGGGTTTAATCATACTTGCCCACATATCACCTCAGTCTGTGGAGAGGGGAAAGGGATTAGGTTCATAGTTTAGCTCAGTTCCTGGAGCATAGTACCAAACTCCAAATCAAAACCTTCCTCAGGCTCGAGTAGCAGGCACCCTGGCTTCTCAGGGCTTTTCTTCTAGTCTGGCTGGCTAGCTACACCCTCCTGCCTAGAATCCTGGCTTCAAGGTCATCATGACTCAAACTCTCAAATCTGGTATGTCTGTTGGGGATCACCACCTGCACCCCAAAAAGGAGAAAGACAACACAGAACATAAACAAACACTCCCCCCATGCTGGTCCCATTTCTCAGAGTTGAAGTAAAAGAGAGAGCACAGAAGGAAGTCCTTCCCCTCACCCCATTTCATGGTGCCCAGGCTATGGCTGAACTGCGATCTTCATCTTCTGTATACATCAGGAAAGAGCATGAGCCAAAGAGACCCATTGTCTCTGTCTACTTTTAAAGACAGCCTTTCCCAGCTATGCAGCCAGTCAAAGGAAGCTCTACCCACCCATGCATGCCTTCCACCCATAGAGTGCCTCCATGGCACCTCCAAATGTTTCCAATTTTTAGCTGTTACAAAAAGTGCTGCTATAAATATGCTGAAGTATGTGAGCACTTCTTTTTCTTATCAGTTGTTTCCTTGGAGTATAAACTCAGTAGTGGTTTCAGAGTCACTTTATTTGCACAATTTTAACCTGGTTTTCAAAATGGTTGTACTTAAAAGAAAAAAAACAGCTTATGAGGAAACTCCCAAGGCAGCTTATTTCTGTGGACCTTAATGGAGAATGCTTATGAGGGTTCTTTTCTGTTGATGACACCAAATTTATTAATATTGATGAATGTTATTAAAATCAGTGCCAAAGATAATTTTTTTAAAAAAAAGTGGTTGTACCATTTCACACCTCCACCAACAATGAATTAGTGAGCCTGTCTTTCCATAACCCCTCCTACATTGACTGGTGCCATTTTTTTTTTGCCATTTTTTGCAATTTTCAGGGTTTTAGGTGAAACCTCAGGATTGTTTTGATTTGCATTCCTTTTATTAGTGATTTGGAACATCTTTTTTTCATGTGGTTGTGAATACTTTGCAGTTCTTTTGAGAACTGTTTGTTCATATACTTTGATCATGTATTTACTGGGGAATGGCTATTAGCCATAAAGATATAGATATGGATATGGATATGAGTATGGATATGGATAGATAGATACATAGATATACATATATAGTTTATATATCTTGGATACAAAATCCTTAACAGAGAAATTTAACATGAGGTTCACCTCCCCCTCCCCCATTTAACCACTTTCCTTCTTGTCCTAGATGCAGTAATATTGTTTGTGTAGAAGCTTTACAGTGTCAAATAATTAAATTATTTGTTTTATCTCCTATAATTGTCACTGGGTTGGTTAAACTCAGATTTGCAGGATAGGTCACACTGTGCTACATCCTGAGCTCCATTGCTTTTAGGAAGATATTGTTCCATTCTCTCCTCCTTTTTCTAGTGGGTGCAGAATAATCTTGCATTATTCAAACATCCTTTCCTTTGTATTTGAAGGTCTTTCTCCTGATGGCTTGCAGAACCTGCTGTTTCTGAATTGAATTGTTAAATTTAACCAGTATTTGTCTTGGAGTTTCCAGCCTGGACTTTTTTGTGGAGACAATCTGTGAACTCTTTCAATTGGAATTGCATTTTCTATGTTCAGAAGTTCTGGGCAGTTCTCTCCTATTATTTCCTTCATTGTAGTGTTACCTCTTTTTGTCCTCTTGTTTTCTTCTAGGAGACCTAGGATCCTTGTTTTTGTCTATGCATTCTGTCAGTAGGTTTTGCTTGCATAGTGAGCAATTTTTTTAAAGTTATTAGCTTTTTTCCCTTTTCTCCTAGGTTGCCTTTCATTTCTATGCGCTTGCATTCCCAATCCATCATTGTTTCTTTTGTTTCATTGGTGAGATTTTTCATTGCAGATTCAAGATTTTCTATTCTTTTCATTATTTTTGGTGTTCAGGACATAAATTCTACTCTCATAATTCCCATTTCTTTTTTAAACCACTTAGGAATAGCACGTCATGGCTCCATGTTCTCCTCAAATTCCACAAGGTCTTCTCTGTCTTACCAAACGTTGGCTCATTTTTTGGCAGTATTTATTCATAGACGCTTGAACTCACTTACTAGATCTGGAAGTAATTCCTTCTGTTGTTTCTGTTTTTCCTGTTGATTTATCTGTTTATGTTCAAGGTTTTTTAGTTTCCTTCTTTCTGAAATCTTTCGTACTTTCAGTCTTTCCTTCCTTATTTTCCTTATCACTCACTTCCTGAATCCCTCTCCTCTGATTATGGTTTCCTTAGGGGCTGGATCTCAAAGCTCTCAGCCTCCTCCCTTGCTGGACAATTCATGATTCACCAGTTTAAGTCTCTGCCTCATCTGACTTTTGAGTGGTCAAACTGGACCCAGTAGGATGCTGTACTCTGCCTCAGGCTTGGTGGAGTGCTGCACAGCCCCTCACAAGCAGGGTGTACTGTCCTCGTTCTGTTCCCTAGTCTGACACTGGCATTTCAGAGCCTGCTTTCCCCAGCACCAACAGTTCAGAGCTTTGCAGAGCTGGTACTTCTGGGTTGGAGCCCCCAGCAGGCTCTTGCTCCTAAAGAGCCTGGCCAAGCTGGTTGTTGAGGCTTGAACAAACTTCCATAGCCTGGATTCAGGGTATCTACAGCACTGGAAAGAGGGATTGAGGAATGGAATGCAGGGGTGGTTTTTGATGTAAGCCTGTGTTGTGTCTTTGGATCTGCTAGTGTGGCCTGGCTGCTGGTAGCTTGGGAGGTTGAGGGAGGGGTGCTGAGTGAGTGAACATCAATTCCTGAATTTGAGGAGATATTTTTATCCTTCTTTTGGATTCTGGGTGTTCTAAATCACGGAAACAGCTGAAGTTGCTTTATCTTTGGCATATAATTTCTATTTTGGAGAAGTTTGAGAGGTATTTGGGATTGGAGAAATTGTCTATTCCATCATCTTACTGCTCACATCACCTGGAAGTTGGGAAATGGAGTTGTTTTGGGGCCATCCAAGCAAGGGAACTCCCCATTGGTACTTAAGGGGGCCATGTGGGTGTGGATCCTTAGAAAAGAAGCAGAAAATCATAAAAAGCCTGGAGGCATTCTGGTATATGGAAGACCTCTGACTTTCTAGAGCTGGCACCATTTCCTGGGAAGGAGGAGCAATACATTGGGGAGGCAGAGCAGCAAAATTGGATGAAGAGAACTGACAGAGGTGGAGACAATATGGTAGAGGCTACAGATGGCAGTGACCATAACTGGATGGATGCAACCAATGCTGCTTACTAGGAATGGATGATTGTGCCAGCGAAGCAATAGAGGTCTGCAAGACCAGAGACTGAGGAATGAGACAGGGAGCCACAACTGAGGAGAATCCAGAGAGAAAGATCAACTTCCAGGGAGTTGGGGGCCCTGCCAAAGAGAAATGAGGCAGAGATCCTGATGGGAGCAGTGAATTTCAAGCTTCCTCCCTCCCCTAGACGAGTATTATAAATTCTGAAGTCTATACAGCTCCCTAGGGGGAGGCAGAGGTCCACTGGAGAGGGAAATGAGTCATAACTCTACTGGCTTGGGTATCTATCCTTTTTGTATCTTTTGTTATGTGACGAAACTGGTTTTATGTTTGATGCTTTGGGAACCTGGATAACTGTAAGGGGGACTGGCAATGGGGCACCCTGAAAGAATACTGGTTCTGGAATCAGAAGACCTGGGTTCCAAATCTGTTTCTCACCAGCATGGTCTTAGGCAAGTCATTGAAAATCCCCAGGCATTCCTTTCCTCATCTGTAACATAAAATAAAATAAAATATTATTTCATTCTAGTTCTAAGACCTAATCATACCATGACACACAATAACATTTCCAGGTTTCAACTGCTTGGGGGCAAATGATCTAGAGAGGCTGTGAGCTCTTCACTTTCTCTCCCTCCACTCCCAGCCAAAGCAATCCTTGAAACCAAGAGGGAACCTCTGACACAAGCCAGGTCTAAATAGAGCACCTGAAGTTGGGATTGCTCTTAGAAACTATCTTATTCAACTGTAACATGAGGCCCAGAGGAGGGTAATGACTTGTCGCATAGGCATCAGATCACACAAGGGGGATTCAAACCCAAGTCTCGTTCCTCCAGATCTTGTTTCTTTCTAACAGACCCCTGGCTACCTTCCAAAGCTTCCTTGCTTCTCATTTATGTGTTCTCTCTATTAGACTCACTCTTAGTCTATATAGACTCCTATACTTGGCTGTCTTGTCTATCGCACAGAAGGGCCAAGGTTCTGCATCTCCTCTCCCGATGGTCCAGGTTCTGTTGTGTGGACAGTAGACTACACTACTGGCTTCTGGATGTTTCCTTCTTATTCTCAGTCACACGGGGATTAAGTTGATTCCAATCAATTCAATAAATATCTATTAAGTAGCAAATTCTATGAGAAGCACTGGGAAGATAAGGACAAAAAAGAATCATGCTGTTTTCTAGGAACTTATCTTCTGTTGGAGAGATACAACATATATGCAGATAAACAAATATAAAGCATACACAAAGTTTGTTCAGTTGTTTTTTGAGTGGTATTTGACTTCACCCCGTTTTTATTTGCATTGCGTTTATGTGGTTTTTTTTTTTGTAAAGATACTGGATTGGTTTGCCATTTCCTTCTCCAGCTCATTTTACAGATGAGGTAACTGAGGCAAACAGGGTTAAGTGCCTAGGTAAACAGGCAAGTGCCAAAGTCTTCCTGATTCCAGGTCCTGTGCTCTATCCACTGCCCCACCTAGCTGCCTCATATATAAAATAGCACAAGTTAATTTCTTTTTTTTCTTTTTAAAATTTATTTATTTAACATATTTAGTTTTCAGCATTGATTTTCACAAGAGTTTGAATTACAAATTTGCTCCCCATTTCTACACTCCCCCCCACTCCAAGATGACATATATTCTGGTTGCCCTGTTCCCCAGTCAGCCCTCCCTTCTGTCACCCCACTCCCCTCCCATCCCCTTTTCCCTTCCTTTCTTGTAGGGCAAGATAAATTTCTACGCCCCATTGCCTGTGTATCTTATTTTCTAGTTGCATGCAAACATTTTTTTTTGTTTTTGAACATCTGTTTTTAGAACTTTGAGTTCCAAATTCTCTCCCCTCTTCCCTTCCCACCCACCCTCCCTAAGAAGTCAAGCAATTCAACATAGGCCACATGTGTATCATTATGTATAAGCACAAGTTAATTTCAAGAGGGAGAGTGCGCTAACACCTGGGGTGGTGTAGAGTGGTGATGAATCAGGAAAGACTCTGTGTAGGAAGAAGTACCTGAACTGGGCTTTGAAGGATGCTAGGATTCTGTGAGGTAAAGATGAGGAGGGAGGGCATTCCAGATGTGGAGTGAGAACAGGGATGGGGGCCACTTTGGCAGAGTCATGGACGGGTCAGAAGAGAGAATGTTGAGTTCCAGGGAATAACCAAGAGCAGTCTGGCTAGAATGAAGAGTACACAAAGGGAAATAATATGAAATGCAATTAGAAAGGAGGTAGGTGGAAGCTATAATGGAGAACTCTTTAAATGCCAAGCCAAGAAGTTTGTACTAGTTCCTAAAGGCAATAGGGAGCCACAGAAGACATTTGTTTAGGTAAGATGTGGATGGATCCTGGCAAATTCAGTGCTAGAAAAACAACTCTTTCCCCCCCATCTCCGTGCTTCTTCTCCCCTCCCCTCCCCCCCTGCCCCCACCCCCAGAGCCCTCAAGCCCTCAACTTTTTCATGCTGTCCCCTTCTCTAGGGGAGTTAATCTACTCACCTTCAGGACTTTCTCCTTTGGGGGCAGGTCTCATCCTTTTCCCGTATGATAGCTCTTCAGACAAATTTTAAATTTTTAAATTTAAATTTAAAGACAAGTTTTTATGACTCCCCCTAAATGTTCTCTTCTATGGGTTAAACTGAGGACAACTAGGTGGCACCAAAGTGCACAAAGTGCTGGGTTTGGAATCAGGAAGACTCATCTGCCTGAGTTCAAATCTGGCCTCAGACCCTTACTGGCTGTGTGATCCTGGGCAAGTCACTTAACCCTATTTGCCTCAGTTTCCTCATCTGCAAAATGAGCTGGAGAGGGAAATGACAAACTACTCCAGTATCTTTGCCAAGAAAATCCCAAATGGTGTCAGGAGTATGACTGGAAAGAAAACAACTGAATAAGCTAAACACCTCCAGATTGTTGGGTGGGAGAGTGAAAAGTGACCTGACCCATGACAGCTGGCTAGACCATGCTTCGTGTCCCATCCGCCCCCCAGCCCATCACTCCATCCATCTATCCACTCAACCTAGGAACATTTCTGCTTTTTCTTTTTCATCATCCTCATCTTACAGATGAGGAAACAAGGCCAAGAAAGAGACTTGACTGCAGTCACATTAATAGTATGTGGCAGACCTAGGGTTTGAACCTAGAACCCCTGACTCCAAATCCAAAGCTCTTTTCACTACACCATACTGCCAGCTTCTCTATGGAGTAGTCACTCTGTAACATCTCTGAAAAGCAGCCATCCAGTCTTTTCCTGAAGTCCCCCACTAATGAAGAACACACTGCCCCCTGAGACAGTCCATTCCACTTTTGAATGGTTCTAATTATTAGGAAGTTTTTCCTTATAGTGAACTGAAATCTATCTATTGTATCCATTGTTCCTGGCTTTGTCCTCTGGGACCAAACAGAAGTGCAATTCCTCAACCATATGACAGTTCCTAAGATCATTGAAGGCAGTGGTCTGTCTCCAAGTGGTCTCTTCTAGAGGTTAAACATTTCCACTTCCTTAAATTTGTTCTTGCACAGTATGATTTTGACTCCTCTTGCCAACCTGGTCATCTTCCTATGATCAGAGTCTAGCTGGTCATTATCCTTCTAAAAAGTATGATACCCAAACACAGCAGGGGCGTTTAATCATGAAAGGCAGAAAGATTGACTTCCCCAAAGTCACCCACTCAGTGGAAGAGCCACTACTCGAATCCAAGTCCCCTCACTTCCAGCTTTTGAGCCAAACAAGCTTTTGAGTTTTCCTCATGGATTCTGTTCATTCGTGCCTAGTTCCTGGAGGTCTCACCTCTCCCCATCATAGCCTTTCCTGTCTACCATCACCACCCTAACAACAACCCCAACACCAACAAAAACACCAATAACTTAACTACAGTCTTTCCTCCTTTGCATAGATGGAAAGTGGGGTGGGGGAGGAGACGATAAATGGTTGTTCTTATAATTAGGATAATGTGGGAGAAATGCCAGAGGAAGGAATTGGAGAGGCCAAGCTATGTCATTCGTTCCCAGACACTGTAGCAGAGGATGAGGATTAAGTTACTCTCCAAAAAAATAATTAATGAAGGCAGTGAAATAGAGCACATTGCAGGGGAGATGCTGTTATAACTGGGCAAAGAGGGGAGGAATGTGTCTGTGAGTGTGCTGGGGATGTGGGGGTGAGGAGTGGGTATTTGTGCTATCTCATAGAAGGAACATCACAAGTCTACCGACATGTGATGCATTCCAATTTGTTTAAAGACTGGAATCTCGTTTTTTTCTTTGGGAAAATGTGAAATTCCAAAATGCAACCTGAAGGGGAAAAATAAAGAAAAATGGGTTAGGTTTTAAAATGTATTTCTCCTCTCCCCTCTCCCTGCCTCCCAGATCTTCCTAGGCAGTAAGATGAGTTTTTCACTGCATTAGTCATCAGATCACTTCACTTCCTTGGGTCTCAGTTTCTCCACCTGTAAAATGAGGGGATTGGATTGGATGACCTATAAGATCCTTTCCAACTTCTAGGATCCTATGAGTATCAGCTACTCTGAAGTATCCTGTACTCCCTGAGATCTTTATTCATCCTCCTTCTTTATTGATTGTTCTTGTACAAGAAGTCTTGTACAAGACTGGTCAAAGAATTGTTCATTCTCTGGTTAAAGCAATCCATATTCATAGTCATAGAATTACATCTGGAAGGGACCTCAGAGGTCATCTAGTCCAGGAAACTGAGGCCTGTGAGTCTCAGAGCAAGATTTGAAACCAGGTCTTCTGATTTCAAAGTCAGTGTTCTTTCTGTCATTCAACAACCTTTCCTACCTTATGAAGGACTCCAGAAGACTATCTGCTGAGGCACAGAGGATTGTGATCTGCATGGATGGAGCTGGTGCTATTTTGACAAAATCAGCATTCTGAGTAAGGAGTAGCACATTAGCTAGATGGGCTTAATGAACCCATTCGCACATGATTTTTATTTTATTTTTTTAATTTACTAATACCTGATTTTAGGGAGCAGAGAATAAGACCCTTAGGAAATGGGGCACAGAAAGGAAAAGTTAGGGTACTACAGTGGATAGCTTGGGACTTTCAATGAGTATTGGGTGCTTGGAAGGGGGAAATCTGTTATAATGGTACTCTGGTATAAAAGAATCTGAGTTTGAATCTTGCATCTGGCCTTTACATCCTACATGACTGTGGACAGGTCATTTCAGCTCTGTGACCCCTGGTGTCCCCATCTGTAAAATGAAAGAATTGACTTGATGTCTTCTGAGGTTCCTTTCAGCTCTAAATTTGTGAATTGTAAAGGGACGGGGGCATCATGGATGGGGATCATCAAAGAAGAACAGGGGTCATCAAAGACAAACTTGACTTCCTTCACAATTATGCTAAGATTTGTCCCTGAGGTTCTGAAAAACTGGAAATATCCATACAGTTCCTGAGTGTGGCTTGTTGGGGTTAGTCCTACCCATTTTTTGGTTTCATGGATGAGTGAATGAATGAAAGAACTAAGATTTATTAAGCACTTAGAATGTGCTGAGCATTCTGCTAAAGGGTGGGCCTAAAGGAAGACAGTCCCAGCTCTCAGGAAGCTCATTTTTTAATTGGGGGGGACAATACAAATAAGAGAGTTCAGCTGCAGGGAAAATGGAAAGACCCAGAAGTCCAAGGGATTTGGGGGTATGTCAGATGGCAAGGCCAAAGGCCTCTTAGAGTGCATGGTGGTCCGAAGGGATGGTGAGGCCTGCTGTTCCTCCAAGAAATCAGAAGGATTTTGGTTGAAGTCATCCCAGGACATCTAAGTGGTATGGGTAGCTATGGCTAGTGTTCCTGTCACTTTAATAGGTTCTTTGTGGCTTGGGGCTAGGGATGAGGTTAAGGGAAGGCCCTCTGTTGTCTCTGTCTGCCCCCCAAAAAACCATATCTCTCCTACCCACAGCTGAAATCCATCCTTTTAGCTTAAGACTTTGATCTCAATTAAAATGTAGAAATCCCCCTTAATTGTTGGCACTTAAAGATTTACAGCTTAATGAGAACGAATTTCCTGAAAGAAGGGGATCCAATGGGGGCACTGGGAAAGAGGTAAGGGGAAGGAAAGGAATGGAAAGAGAGGATCTAGAGGTAGTAGAGACCAAGGCTCAGCTACTTTACAATTGTGCCCAAGCTTGGCCTTTGGCTACTCTCATGGTCTGTAGCTTAGCCCAGTTCTCTGGTGCACATGATCTCAGAGCATTATGCTCAAGAACAGGACAGATGTTTCCAGATGTCACACCTCTTTCTGGCCATTGAAAGGAAAGAGCTTCTTTGGGCCTGATTGGGGTGTGGGCAGACTGCTGACAGCTTAATCCTCACCAGCTTAGTTTTCCTCTCTTTTTTCATAGATGACAGGTCTGCCTTTCACGTCTAGAATAGTTTTGATTCCCTGAATTTCTTGACTGCTCTGCATTCCAGGGTCCAGACGTGTTTTGTCGCGGGTGCTTCCAATATCATCGGAATGCTATTACTGAAAAGAACATAATTGTAGACATGGAAAATTCGGAGAAGTCAGCCAAGGTAGATTCCTTTCCCTGGCAGGCACAAGGGGCAGTCCTAGCTTAGCCTGTACATAATGATCCCCTTTGTGACCAAGGGTAATCATTTACAAGATGGTTGGCTGGGGTTAGTTAGGTCAAGGATGAGTAGGACACATCCTCTGTGACAAGGATGAGAGCAAAACTAAATGGGCCTCATGAGTGAAGGCCCAACTATCCATCCACAGATAGAGACTGACTCATCATGAAGAAACTCTCATTGAACTAGATCTTTTTAGTTTTAGCTACTGGAGTGTATGGGGTGTTCAGGGAGCACCTCTGGTGTGAGGGCCACTGAGCCCTTTTCAGGGCTGCTCATCTACCTTTTGGGTCCACCTGATTCATCCAACTCTCACCTGTAGCTCTAAGACAATATAGCATGTGCAGTGGGACACACTCCACTAAAACCATCTCAGCAGATAGGCTAAATCAGGTTGAAGGTAATCAACAGGCCTCTAATTCATTGGTGAGTTAGGGGATGCCTACCCTAAACATATGAAGACTTCCCTGATGGAATGGGTGGATGAGAACAATCTATTCCAGTGGCCACGAAGACAGCTGAAGCAGATTCTGGGAAACACTGAGAGCTGCATCCTGGGCCATCACCAGTCATCCTGACTGCTGGATGCCGCTGGACTTTGATGACTCTGGAAGAGAGAGTGAGGCTGACAGCTTTGTGCGACAATGCCTCACTTAAATCCAATTCATTCGTAAGTCAAGACATCACCCATGATGTCACTGGTCCTCTTTGAAAATGAAGGAGAAACAACAAGAACAACAAAAAAAAACTTTAGCTACCACATCTGGAGATGGCCTTGGGCAGGAGCGCGGGGAGGGGGGACTGCCTCTTATGAAACAAGAGAACTCGTAGTCTAGGGTTCAAAAAAGTTACTTTGGATGTATGAAACAGCCCTCAAAGTTAAGAGATGAGTTTCTGAAGGAAAGAAAAACAAAAGGCAAGGAGGGAGCAGTATATAAACTTAAATTAAGATACAAATTAGGGTCATCAAGAGTCTATAAAGTGACAGAAGCTTCCTTTAGAAAAGAGTTACATTAAGGAACCAGTTCTCAGAGGGATCATGGGATCATGGATTTAGAGCTGGAAGGGGCCTTAGAGGTTATCTGTTTTATCCCTCTCACTGTATAGATGAAGAAACTGAGGAAGGTAGTATGACTGAGGAAGATCTTTTAACCAGAGTCTCTGATTCAAAAGTTTTCCCACAGTACGATGGGTCTGAAGATCTGGCCAGATGTGACAGTGGGGCCAAGCCAAACCCACCCAGGCAGGAGATTAACCTTGAATGATCCTTTGGAAAACTAGAGATGGAGAGCTGGGCACATCTGGCCAGTATGTCTACTGAACTATGCACATGTGGAGGTAAGTGGATTGGCCTGAGATTCAGCAGACCTGGGTTCTAGTCCCAAGTCTTCCTCCTTGCTATCTCTGTGACTATGGGAAAATCGATTAGTCTGTCTGTGCACTGGGGCAGCTAGATGGCACAGTGGATAGAAAGTCTGGCATGGACTCAGGAAGACCTGAATTCAAATCTGGCCTCAGAAACTTAATAGCTATATGACCCTGGGCAAGTCACTTAACCCTATTTGCCTCAGTTTCCTCATCTGTCAAATGATCTGGAGAAGGAAATGGCAAACCACTCTAGTATTTTTGCAAAGAAAACCCCAAAAAGGGTCATGAAGGGCTAGACACGAAAAATGATCGAATGACAATAACCAAAAAAAACCACTCTATGCATCAATTTTCTCACTCATTCCAGATCAAATGACCTATTTGTTAAATGATGTGACTGAGCTGATCACCTATTCATCATAAGCCTTCCTCTCATGGCAGTAAACATAGAGACAATTTCATGAATTTCACTATTTCCAAGTCCTAAGCTGCCCTCTCATCTTAGCACATAACGTTACCTTGGGTTCTTGAAGACTATAACAATGGGATGCAAATTTGGGTGAAGCCTACCACGATGAAAAGCCTGCATACAAGGCCTGGATTATGTCTCTATCATTTCAAGATTAGGTTGAGGAAGTTCCTATTATCAGTTTGGTCCCAAGGTGACAGATTTTTTTGGCCACTGCCATTCCCAAAGCTCACTTACTACGTCTCTGTTAGACAGAGGGAGTACCTACGTTATCAACATCATGAATCCTTAAAATATGGAAGTAAATACTTTATTACATACAGGGTTTTTTCCATTTACATTTAAACTCCCTCAAATAACAATCATAGAAGTCAACTAAAGGATGCCAACTTTAAACGCTATTTCTAGATTCTCATAGCTTCATTCAAGAAAAATATGTATCGAATTTCATACCCAATTCGGGCTGTTTTTTCCTTAAATTTACCAGTTTTTATTCTGAACTTTACAAGCACCAAATAACATGGGTATTTTCATATACATAGTAGAAGAGAAGGAGAAGATTGTACATGAAGCTACTGCTCTCTGTTATGTACAAGTACGTCTTCTTAACCTGTAGCTTTCAAAGCTGTGCTGCTTATCAGTGATGGCTTGCTTTCTATTCTTTTCTGGGCATTTAAAAATACGTCTCAGTGATTCCTTTTCTTCCCTCCCTTTCTCTCTTCTCTCCTTCCTGCTTCCTCCATTCTCCCCTCCCTCCATCCTTCCTTTTTTCCTTTCTTTTCCTCCCTTCTTCCCTTCTCTGCTTCCTGCCTTCTCCCTTCTTCCCTCCCTCCAAACTTCCCTTCTTCCCTTTCCTTCCTTCCCTCTCTTTCCTCCTTCCTGCTTCCTCCCTTCTCCCCTCCCTCCATCCTTCCTTTTTTCCTTTCTTTCCCTCTATTCTTCCCTTCTCTTCTTCCTGCTTCCTCCCTTCTCCCCTCCCTCCATCCTTCCTTTTTTCCTTTCTTTCCCTCTCTTCTTCCCTTCTCTTCTTCCTCCTTCCTCCCTTCTCCCCTCCCTCCATCCTTTCCTTCTTCCCTTTCCCTCCCTCCCTCCTCCTTCTCTCTCTCCCTCCTCCCTCCCTTCCTTAAGTCGTTACTTCATAAGTGCTCGTTGAATGACTCTATGGAGTCCAAAGGACCTGGCCATATAGACTGCATTTCTATTGCATTTAAAGGTTTACAAAGTGACTTATTTATATTGATCATCTCATTTGATCCTCATAACAACCCTGTGAAGGTGATAGTATTATGTCCCCATTTTATAGAGAAGGACATCAAGGCTGAGGTTGGTTAAATGACTTGGGCCACGGCTTCCACACAGCTAGTGTTTCAAGTAGAGTTCAAACTCAGATCTTCCTCTCTCCAACTTTAGCATGCTACCAACTATGCTTTTTAGCTGCTTTAAAGGAGGGAAGATTGCGGTATTGGGGTTACCCAAACACAGCAAGGCACATCACAGCTCCCCTCCCCTAATCTTGCTGACTCCTCCCTCCTCCGAAGCAAAATAAAAGGCCCAAAATAATTTAATGTATTCCCAGATATTTGAGAATATCTGTGTTTTTAAAAGGTCTCCTTGCATCTTAACTGTTGTTGTTTGTCCTTCATTCTCGAAGAGGACTAATAATGTCATGAGGGCAATGTCTTGACTTGCCTGTGAATGGGATTTAAGTAGGGTGTCTAAGACTAGAAGAGTAGGGCCCTTTTATAACCCAGGAAAGTGCATCAGGAATACTGGGCCCAATCAGGTTGCATGGGGGAAGGAAGCCATATCAAAGTCAGGCAAGCTACATCCAAAATGCTGTTCCTACCACAAGAGGAAGTCAGAGAACCTTAGACATCATGAAGCCACTACACTTAAGGCTGCCGCTGGGGCAAGGATCAGGTTAGGGCTGGGTTCGGGATCTTTACCTGGCATGTGGCCACAAATAGGGAGGAAGGGCTCCATCTGGTAGCTTCCCATTTGAACTAATTATTCTTTCCAGCCAGATGCCAAGCTCAATTGTTTCTATTTACTGAAGATATGCAAATGCTGTTCCTCAAGATTTCATGATCCTCAAGATTTTGGAACCCTGGGGGAAAAGCCCGATTTCCCTATCCTAGTCATTGCTTTGAGTTCACTTCCTCATGCTAAGTACAAGGGAAGTTTCTATAGAACCAAATGTTTTTTAGTCTAGGTCATGGCCCATATTCCATACAGTAAAACTCTAGTTCAACCAAAACATTTTCATAGTTCCCAGGAGTTTGTTGTAATGAGATTTCACTAGTCATAAGTAATTTGAGGTCTTATATTGACTCTCATATAAGTTTGCTTGGAGTAGAAACCTGGATTTCTTTAGCTGCTAGTAAACTGAACAGTCATCTGAACTCAGTACTGAGTACAATAAACTGAACTCAGTGCAATCTACTCAGCACTTATGCTGCTTCATGTTGTTAGATATCTTTCCATGTGCGTAGCTCATTTTTCCAACTATGAATAAGCCCACCTTTATAGGATTTTAGATCCTTTGTAGGATCTTGCATAGTACCAGGCACATGGTACACACTCAGCAAATATTTGTTGAATTGACCTGAATGTGCATCTTTCTCATGGGCAGCTTAGTGGTGCAATGGATAGAGCACTGGGCTTGGAATCAGGGAAACTCATCTTCATGTGTTCAAATCCAGCCTCAGACACTTACTAGCTGTGTGACCCTGGGTGACCTTGTTTGCTTCAGTTTCCTCTTCTACAAAAAGAGCTAGAGAAGGAAATGGCAAACCACTCTGCTATCTTTCCCAAGAAAAGCCCAAATGGGGTCACAAAGAGTCAGATGTGACTGGAAAAAAAAAAGACTCAACCACAATAACCTTCTCACAGACAGACAATGCAACCATTAATCAACAAAATGTTGGTTGTGCTCTTAATGTACACACAAGGCACTGTGCTAGGTATTACACACAATATAAAACTATATAAGGCCTAGTCCCTGCTCTCAAGGAGCTCACTATCCTCAGTACTGAAATCCCTCTTCTTTTCTCATAATTTACTGTTGCTTTGTTGTTTTTTTTTTAAACATCACAGGCATTAGCTTATATATCTTCCCCTATAGAACTTCCCTTTTGACACAGAGAAATAATTAAGCTCACCAGAAAAATGAACACCTATAACACGGCTGTCCAACCTTGGGTTTTTATCGAAACAATAGACAATATGTTTTGATTTGCCATTTTAGTGACAGCTCTGCGGTAGCTCGGCTTCCTTTACTAAAGCATTTATGTAAATTTCTATGCTTGTAGGCAGGCCACATAAATCACACTGCGGGCAGCATTTTGGACAGCCCTGATATATAACATTGTATGCAGCATCCCATACCCATAGTTCTTCACCTTTAAAATGTATCTCCTCCTCCCTCTGGATTGGGGATGCCCCCCCTCTTACTGGGTCCCCTTCCTTCTCTTCCATAGTCCATGGTAAGCATGTTACAAAATAGCTAACTTGGGGCAAGAGGCAATGCCTATGGTCAAGAAACTGAGCAAATTTAATAGGTCCGTGCCAAGATCCAACCTAACTTTGGCCTCTCTCTGAATGTCTTAACCAACTAATCTGATAGTGTCAGAGCACTGAGAGCCACACGCCCCGTGCTGGCCCATTTCTCACCAGCTCTAAGGCCAGTGCTCCCTGGATGGAGCAAGCAGCTGTTATTCTGAGAAGGAAGGGTGTCTGTCCAAGTGGTCATGCCGTCTGCCGCCTGGCTGCAATAGAGCTCCAGTGGCCTTTGTCTCCCTGTTTCCTGTCCAATCTCACCAGCCTGTGCATCTGGAAGCCCTGAGATGTCCAGATGTCCAGATGTAAGTAATTAGGTTGTACACATCTGACATCCCTGCTTGAGCAAGTGGAGCAAGTGTTAAGGGGATTTTCCCATTTGCTGAAATAGGCCTTGAGAATATGTAACTCTGGTGGTTCAGGGCCATGGGCCAGGGAGTATCTGGCTAGCAGGGTATGGTGTTCCATAACTTTACATCCAAATGATGTCAGAGGATTTTTTTTGATGGTGGTTTGAATAAGGGATGTGAAGTATATGTTGACAAACTTTACCAGAGGCAGATTATACATGGTCTTCCATATGTGTATGTGGTAAAGAGCAGATATGATCCCAAGAAAACAGCAAATCTTTTCTGATTTCCCTAGCTGGGAGGGATTGTTCCTGCCTCAGAATTTGCATAGCATACTGTTATCTCTTTTTGTTTCTCTTTTTTCTGAGACTAGGTCTCCCTACCAGGTTAGAAGGCCATTCACCATGGGCCTGATACCACTGCTGTTCATCATGAAAGCTTTGGCTTGTTCTCTATCTGCCCTGGCCTGGCTTGTCTTTCCTTAGCAGCCTGGCAGCTCTGCACTCCAGATGGTTCATTTATAAAGGTGCCCATAAGGTAGTATTCCTATTATTTATTGCATTCATTATTACTAAGAACTCCTGAGCTCAAGCTGTCCACAAGCCTCAGCATTCTCCGTAGCAGGGATTATAGCTGTGTACCACAATGCCCAATTTCTTTTATACTATTAACTAAATTATATTCAGCACATATTTATTAGGCACTTACTCTACTAGGTGGTGGGACAAAGACAAGAAACAAACCTGTCCTTGTTGTCAGTGACCTCACACTTGGCTAGGAGGATATGTGTATACAGGCAAGTAAATACAAAATATGTATATATATATATATATATATATATATATATATATATGTGCATATATATATATATATGTATATATATATATATGTATAAAATATTTATATTTTGCTATTCCAATAGAACATAACCTCCTTGACGGTAGGACAATTTCACTTTTTTGTCTTTATATCTCTAGTGCCTAGAATAGTGCCTGGCGTATAACAGACACTAACTAAATCATTGTTTGTTGATATTGAAGAGGGAGAATGGCAGAGTGTATAGAGTTCATAGGTTCCTAGATCAAGAATTGAAAGGGACTGCAGAAGCCATTTAATCCAACCTTCTCCCCCATTTTACAGAGAAATAAACTGAGGCTCAGGTGGATGAAGTAACTTATCCAAAGTCAGAGAGGTAGGAAATGTTAGAGACGGGATTGAAACCTAGGTCTCTGATCCAGAAACAGGGTTCTTTCCAATGTGCCATGATACCTTGGAATCTGGAGCACTAGAATTCTTCCATTGAATGGCCAATATTAGCCCCCAGGCCAAGACTCTGTGGCTCGTTGTTGAGGGTTTGGTGACTTAGAATCAGTGTAAATAGCAATTATTTTCTGTTCTGGACAGATACTTTGGGGGTCTTCTCCTCTCAGACTGATATTTTTGTGATTGTAAAGAATCTTTAGTCTCAATTCTTACCTATCCCTCATTCATTGAATTGGTGTGGTCTCAGGCAAACTGAGACCTGGGAAAGACCTTAATTTCAAGAGGCCAAGCTCACCCACTGCATCCTGGACCATCTCCAGTCATCTTGACTTTTGAATTGCCGCTGGATTTCAATGGCTCTGGAGGAGACAGTGAGACTGACAACTTTGTACAACTCTGTACAACTTTGTACAACTCCACTTCATTTGCAAGTCAAGACATCACCCTCGTGATACCTTCGGTCCTCTTTGAGAACAAAAGAGGAACGACACCATGTGACCACCAGCAAGTCATTGAGCCTCTTGAGGTCCCAGGAAGCTATCTAAGAAAATAAGTTTCAGAAGTGTTGAAGATCTGCATCATAGGAAAGCATTTCCACAGTGGGAGTTCCCTACAGAGATGAATATTCGCCAATCCTGACCAGACCAAAACAGCATCAGTAGCAACAGCAACAAATCCAAAACATAGTATGGAGGAGATACAAAATATTCATCGTTTTCTCCACTGGAATAACAAACAATGATAGTCTTGCTGTGTTCTGCCTGGAAATACTGCATTAAACATGTTGATTGTCGCATTGTGTCGATGGCTAACATTTCTAGACCACTTCCTATAGGACAGGCATTGTGCTAAGCGCTTCCACAATTATCTCATTTGATCCTTACAACAACCCTGGCAGGTGGGTGCTATTATCATACCCACTTTGCAAATGGGGAAACTGAGGTAGAGGTTAAGTGACTTGCCCAAGGCCACACTCCTGGTAAGTGTCTGAAGCCAGATTTAAACTCAGGCCTTGACTTCAGGCCTGGTGCTCTGTCGCCTAAAATGATTGATAAGATGATACTTGAAGGAACCAGGGATGCCAGGCAATCTTCTCACCGTCATCAAAGCATTCATGGATCCTGGAGAAAAAATCATCTGATTAAAGGATCCACGTCAGAGGTGGAATCTGAATCTAGGTTGACCCAGATTCAAAGCCCACCTGGGATTAGTTCAGTTAATTAATCCACATTCATTACTGATAGAGACTTAGCCAATCTAGTGTTACCCAGCCCACGAAACTATGCATTTTAAAAGAAGAAAGCCAAGCCTTACCCCAAAGGAATGAATTTTCAGGTGTGGAATTTCAGGTATTGTAATAGACCATTGGAGAAAACATCGGAGATTGATTCTCTTGCAGCCCTGAGATCAAAACATGGCACCGATGGTATTGTAGGCCTCCAACTTTGATAAGAAGGAAAAATAGAGTTATAAAAATGTAGAGATTTTATAAAATGTCTAGTAGAGCTTCCTCATTTTATAGGTAAGGAAGCAAACCCCCAGAAATGTGAAGCTCAATTTGGTTCACCTCAGTAGTCATTTATTAGGCAATTACATACCATGCACTGTGCTGGGCACTGGGGATACAAAGGCAAAACAAATAGTTCTTCTCATCATCTTCTCCTGGAAAGAGAAATATTGAACAGATAAGTAAGTACTTTGAATGTTGTCTAGACCTGTGATTTCATCTGTGTAGAGAACTCCTGGTGTTGAAACCCCCTCCACCAGAGCAGATCAATCAATCCACAAGTGTTTAAGTGCCAGAAATAGCACTTGGCATTTGAGATAGGAAGACAACAATCCACAACAGTCCCTGCCCTCCAGACGCTCACATTCTATTGGGAATTGTCGACTGTTCTACATGTTGTATTGTTGTTGTCGTTTATCTCTTATTCTCAAAGAGGACCAATGATGTCATGAGGGCAATGCCTTGACTCGCCTGTGAATTGGATTTAAGCGAGGAAGAGCTGCAGAAAGTCATCAGCCTCACTCTCTCCTCCAGAGTCACCAGAGTCATCAAAGTCCAGTGGTAAGACAAAAGTCAAGATGACTAGCGATGGGCCAGGATGCAGTGGGTGACCTTGGCCTTTCTAAATTAAGGTCTTTCCTGGGTCTCAGTCTGTCTGAGGTCACACCCAATTAATGACTAAGGGCTAGGTAAGAACTGAGATAACAGATGGCCAAAATCACCTGGCATCTTTCAGCTTTAAAGTGTTGTCTAGGGGGATCGAGAGATTAAGTGACTTGCCCTCAGGGGTCACGTAGCCAATATATGTCAGAGGCAGGAGTATGTTGGGACCTATTCTACTGGCTCCCCAAATGGCTTGTTAAATATTCAGTGTATTTATATTTCAGAAACCAGCAAATACTACAAATCAAGGCTTGATTTATTGTTTTGTTGATTGTCTAGACCAGTATGTCAAACTCAAATAGAAACAGGGACCACTAAACCGTACATAAGGGTTCCTGCCAGCCACATATTGACTTAGAAAACTACATATTAATATTTTTATTTATTTTTTAAAAAATTTCCCAATTACATTTTAATCTGTTTCTGGCCAGACTTGAGAGTGTTGCAGCTGCATTGGCCTGAAGGTTAGTGTTTGACACCTCTGGTCTAGACTTAATAAAGTGATGGAGTAAATGTTAATATTACAGATTAAACTTAAAAGTGTGTCTGACATACTTTTTTTTCCTCCAGGAGAACTGGTTGTTAAACATTTACCATTAAGCTACAAGTCAAAGGCAAGACTTGAACCCAGGTCTTTCTGTCTCTTGGCTGTGCTTTTCATCCACTATACCATTCTGTGTTAACCCCAGGTAGAAAATAAATACAAAACATTTATTTTTGGTGGAGGGTAAGGGGACTCTTTGTGATCTCATTTGTGGTTTTCTTGGCAAAGATACTGGAGTGGTTTGTCATTTCCTTCTCAAGCTCATTTGACAGATAAGGAAACTGAGGCAAACAGGGCTAAGGGACTTGCCTGAAGTCATATAGCTAGTAAGTATCTGAGGTTGGATTTGAACTCAGGAAGATGACTCTAGGCTCAGTGCTCTGTTCGCTGTGCCACAGAGCTGACCTACTTAACAACCAGAGAAATCAGAAAAGACTTCACGTTAGGAGATACCTTTTGAAATGAGCCTCCAAGGGAGGTAAGATTTTCAAGGGATGGAGATGAGGAGGTGATTTGTCTGAGGTCGACCAGTGTGTAAGTGACATAGCTTGGTCCAGAACCCAGGTGCTCTGAATCCCTGCCCTCTGGCCTTGTTTCTCGGAAGCTGAAAGGTGTGATTTCTCATAGGCTCTCTTGGCTAAGAATTGTAGCTGATGTGGTTCCACCACTCCACCCTCAGAAGATGGCCTTGATGGGTATGTGATTATATTGGTCTATTGCCTGGTCTTAAATGCCTTTGAAAAGAACACTTGTAAAACGTTCACAGTTGGCTCTCGGAAGCCCAATTTCCCACTCAGCTGTGAGTTGGCCGGGACGTATCCGATGCTTGCATGGTCTCTAGGAGCTCTGAGAACTTTGAAAGGGAAGTGCCGAGGCTGGTCCAAAGCTGGAGGGAAGGGTTTGATGGTAACAGACCCAGAACAAGACTCACTTGGGACCAAGACGGTTCCAAAGAGTAGGAGGAAGAGATGGCCACCCCAAAATGTTTCCTCTGTAGACCTGCACAGTGCCTGGAACTCTACCAAGAGGGAAGCTTTCCTTTGGGTCTTAAAGGCTTAAAAGGCAAATACCCTGGCAGGGATTGGGGGGTGGGGGAGGGAGAGGGGAACCTTGATTTGCATAGCAGGGCGGGGAAAGAAAAGGAGAAATATGGAAATAGGAAGGAAACAGATTCAAAGACTAACTTTGCCAAGGCCCAGTGCTGCCTGTAACCATGGCGTGTAGATACCCCACGTGGTAGGGTAACATAATGTATTCAGTATTAATAGCTAGCATTGATATACTGCCAAATGCTTTACATCTATTATCTCATCTGGTCCTCATGACAACCCTAGGAGATAGGTGCTATTCTCCCCATTATATAGAAGAGAAAACCAAGGTGGTGAGAGATTAAGTGACTTGGCCAGGGTTGTGTAGCTAGGAAATATCTGAGGGGGGATCTGAATCCAGGTCTTCTGAACTCCAGGTCTAGTGCTCCTGCCATTACCTGCCCATGCCAGTCTCTTACATTGGCACGGGAGGTCATCATTTACAAAGTGCTTCCAGGGGTGGGGAACCTGTAGCCTTGAGACAGCACAGAACAAATCCCCTTAATAAAAGGATTGACCCACTAGCTACTAATGCCACACTGCAATTCTTCAGTGGATTTTATGGATATGACTATTCCCCCCAGCAGTCCAGATTTTAACCCATCCGTGCCTGCATATACAACATACATATCCAATAACATGTGTAAAGTTCTTTAGAGTCTTTTCTTCTTTTTTTTTTTTGGAGAGGGGAAGGCAAGGCAATTGGGGTTAAGTGACTTGTCTAAGGTCACACAGCTAGTAAGTGTGTCAAGTGTCTGAGGCTGGATTTGAACTCAGGTCCTCCTGACTCCAGGGCCAGTGCTCTGCTTACTGCACCACCTAGCTGCCCTGCTTTAAAGTCTTCAAGCAAGACACAGATGCTAGTTATTGTGCTTGTGATTCTTACTCTGAGCAGTTCTTGCTCACGTCTTCTCCTTTAGACCACAAGCTCCTTGAGGGCAGGGACCGTCTGTTGCCTCTTTTTGCTTAGCTCAGTGTCTTGCATAGAGTGTTATTGTCATCATTGTTTAGCCGTGTCTGACTCTTCATGACCCTGTGGACCATACCATCCATGGGTTTTTTTGGCAAAGATGATGGAGTGGTTTGCCATTTCCTTCTCCAGTAGGTTAAGAAAACAGAGGTTAAGCTCCTTGCTCAGGGTCACACAGCTAGTCAGTATCTGAGACTGGATTTAAACTCCGGTCGTCCTGACTCCAGGTCCAGTTCTCTACCCACTGAGCCATCTAGCTGCTTATTGGCATATAGTAGGCACTTGATAAATATTGATTGACTGATTAAATGATGGTGTATTTGAGTCTGTCCCCTGTGTCTTTTAACATTCCATGGGTACCAATAAGGCAGTTGGGCTGGCTCTCCATTGTCCCTCCCTCTCATCCCATAACTGGCTCATCTCCTTTTCCAATTATACGTTTTCCAGATATTTTTTACATGAATTATTTAATTTTGCAGAGGCTATCTCATCTGTGAGTCACATGTGGTCATCAGCGAAAGGCTTACCTGTACCCAGCGTGCATCTCTTCCTTGCCCAAAGGTCACTAGAAATGTTGGTTCTTTGAAGACTGCGATGTTCCATGACTCTTAGCCCTACAGTGACACTGAAATCAGCTGGGATTGGTTGGCTGCATGAGCCAGATGCAGTACCTAAGTGAGTCCTCCCCATTAGAACACAAGTTCCTGAGGTAGGGATGTTTTTACTTTTCTTTGTATCCCTAGCCTTCTCCCACAGTGACTGAAACATGATAATGGCTTCATAAATGCCCGTTGACCTAACACTATGGAGTTATTATCTTTGTTCAGTCCTTCAACAAACATTTATCAATAACTGCTGAATTAACACATAACAGAGTATGTAAGAAAGAATAACATAAATTTAATATGGAAATACAGGGGACAGTTAGGTAGCGCAGTGGATAGAGCGCCAAGCCTGGAGTCAGGACGATCTGAGTTCATATTTGGCCTCCGGCTCTTACTAATTGTGCAACCCCAAGCAAGTCACTTAACTTTGGTTTGCCTCGGTTTCTTCGTCTGCAAAACAGGGATAATAATAGTACCTACGTCCCAGGGACATTGAGAGGAGCACACGAGATAATGATTATAAAGCACTTAGCTCATAGAAAGTGCTATATAAATGCTGGTTAAATCAGAAGAGCTAAGGGGATTTTGTAAGTGTTTAAATGAGATGTAGCAGTAACTACGAGTGACGAAATAAATGGAGCATATTAACTTTCTCTTTATCTCCTATGGAGTCATGTACCCTGAAGGAGCTAAGTAAATGTTACTGATGAAGGAGCAGCCCTGTTAGATACAGGCAAGCTCTTTCTGATCCAAGTAAGTCAATTCTCTGCTCTCTGACCCCTTACCAATGGATCCCACAGCAATTTCACACACACACACACACACACACACACACACACACACACACACACACACACACCATATGTATTATATATAACACACACATTTTTTTAAAAGCGGCAATGTGGTAGAATGGGTGAAACCACTGAATTTGGATTCAGATGACAGGGGTTTGGGCAGCCAGTTGGTGCAGCGGATATTGTCAGGTCTGGAGTCAGGAAAACTCATCTCCCTGAGTTCAAATCCAAACTCAGACACTTACAAGCTATGTGACCCTGGGCAAGTCACTTCACCCTGTTTGCCTCAGTTTCCTCATCTGTAAAATGAGCTGGAGAAGGACATGGCAAACCATTCCAGTATCTCTGCCAAGAAAACCCCAAATGGGGTCATGAAGAGTTGGACATGACTGAAATGACTGACCAACAGTAACAATGACTGGGGTTCAAATCTTGGTTGCCTTTGGACAGAACCACACGGAATTTGGGGTCTTTTGTGGACCGCAAGCTCACTGTGAGTCAAATGTTGCAGGGTAATCAAAAAACCTGGAGTAGAGAGTTGGTAGCATCACCTCTAGATGCTAATATGATCTCTGGCTGCTGGGAGAGAGGCCGAGGATCGAGGAGTAAGAAGGTGACAGGCACCATTGAATTGGATATTTACCCAGGGAACTGGTGGAATGTGTCGATGTGCTTCCTAAAATATCACTCTCAGAATGGAAGGCAGTACTACTTTTTTAGGAAGAACATTGACACATTCTACCAGTTTCCAGGGTAAATAAGCTACGTGTGTGTGTGTGTGTATACATACATATATATGTATACATATATATGTATAGATATGTGTAGATAGATAGATGGATAGATAGATGGATGAATAGATAGATAGGCAGAAAGACAGACAGATAGATGATAGATGGATAGATGGATAGATAGATAAATAGGCAGAAAGACAGATAGATAGATGGATAGATGGATAGATAGATGGATCTATCTATCCATCTATCTATCCATTCATCCATCTATCATCTATCTATCCAACTATCTATCTGTCTGGCTGCCTATCTATCCATCCATCCATCCATCCATCCATCCATCCATCTATCTATCTATCTATCTATCTATCTATCTATCTATCTATCTATCTATTTATCTATCCAAGGTAGTGAGGATTACTAGAAGGAACTGTGGACCTTTAGCCTAGAGAAGGGAAGACAATGTAAACTTAATGAGTATATTTAAATGGGGAGGGAGCGGGAGCTGTCATATGGAGGAAAAGTCAGACTGGCTCTACTTTGTCCCAAGAGGCTGTACTAGGGGCACTGGATAGAAGCATGGTGCAGTGTACAGAACACTTAAATTGGAGTCAGAAGACCTGGGTTCAAATCCTAGCTTTTCCATTTACTAGCTACGTGACCTTGAGGAAATCGCTTAACCTCTCTGTGCCTCAGAAGCCTCATCAGTAGCTGAAGGGTTTGGACTTGATGATGTTCAAAGTCACTCCCAGCTCTAAAATCTATCTCAAGTTGCAAAGAGGCAAATTAAGGCTTGATATAAGAAAACCTCCACAATTTGATCTATGCAAGAATGTAGTGGTCTACTAGGTACGGTAAGAAGATCTCTCTCATTTGAGGTCTTCAAGGAAAGATTGGATGACCATTTTTTGGCAAAGGGGTAAAGTTGGCCTGGCTGATTGTTAGAGTAACTTTGATGTCCACAACACAGTGATTTTGTGAATCTTTCTAGCTGATCCCTCCTCTGATTCTAAATACCTATCTTAATCCCACTAAGTGTGTGGTCAAATCCTGCCCAGGTCTTTTACCCATTGGGGGAGGAGGCAGGATGCAAGGAAGGTCCCCATTTGGAAACCTGACTTCAGGAAAGTTTACGACCCATGAAAACTTAAGTGCCTCCCCTTAACAGGCCTTGAAGGCCACTTTTGGTGAAGTGAACTTGATAGGATTAATTCAGCATACTTTATAAGTCAGCTGATACTCTTCTAGATTTAAAATAATCTTGCTAACTTCATGCAATTTCTTGGGTATTGGGATTTTTTTTCTTCTCAGTCTTGCCCTCTCCCTTACTTTTTCCTCCAATGTTTGATGTGCCTGAGCTTTTTTCTAAATGTGCTGAAGAAGACTCCTAGGGCTCAGTGCCCCAGGAGGAAGATACTCAGTAAGACTGAAAAAAAAGTAGTAAGTAATGAGGCAGTAAGCCTATCTTGCAAAGGTACCCAGCAGAAATCGCTCCTCCAAAATACAAAGAAGTCTTCATCTTAAACCTCTTGCTTTCTCACTCCTTCCATCTTTTGGTCCTCACTGAGACCTGGCTCCTCATAATGACACTTTTCCTCACTGTCTTTTCCAATTCTGATTGAACTTTCGCTTATATTTCATCCCCCACCCTCCTACCGTCATCATCATCATTGATAACATTTATACAGCAGTCACTATGTCCCAGGTACTATGTCAAGCACTTTACAATTAGCATCTCATTTAATCCTCACAATAGTTCCAGAAGGCATGTGCTATTATTACCCCCATTTTACGGATGAGAAAACTGAGGCAAACAAGCAAAAGAAGCTAAGTGACAGCTAGTGAGGGTCTGGGTCTAGATTTGAACTTAAATCTTCCTGGCTCTAGGCCTGGCAATCTATCCGCTATACTTCCCAGCTGCCTCGCCCATAGAGACACTCACTGGTGGAGGTGGAAGGGATTGCTCTAGCTCCCCATTGTCACTTCCACACTCTCCTTCTACCATCACTAACAATCTGTCTTCACTTGAAGGTCAACACTACCCAAGTTTATCACCCTATTCAGATCTTGGTGGCTCTTATCTATGGACTCCCATAACACTTTTTCCTCTTCCTGAATGTGTTCAGTGCATGGCTCATAGTCTTTCTCTCCACTCCAATTCCTGCCCTCCTGCTAGGAGACTTCAGCTTACATTTGATTTGTCCTGCCTATATTCAAATCTCCCATTTCCTCCATCTATTCATCTCCTATGACATCATCCTTCCCTACTCTATCTCAGTCATACACAGAAAGGTTCATAACCGTGATCTTGCCATCACCAGTGTTCTTCTTCCATGTTTATGGGCTCCAAAATTCATTCCTTTGATCATAATCTTTATCATTTGATCTCTGCCAATGCCTTACCATCCTCAACTCCATTTTTCACTCACATGGTGACCTCCATTCCTTCTTTGCTTTGGCTCTTTCCCAGGTTATGAGCCCAGTGCTCACGCTACTCTCTTCCCTGTTTCAACCCCTTGAACCCATGCATCTTGACACGATCCTCTACTCTTGAATCCCTCATTTCCTTATCTTTTCACTGATCATTCCTTACCAAACCTCAATTCTGGATTACTGCTACCATCAGCATCCTTCACTCCAATTCATGTACTAATGAATGGAGCTGAAGAAAATAATGAAATCATGCCATTTGGGTTGCAGTAGAGTCCTCATTGTAGCCAAATGATCATTCGATGCCTTCCTAATTGATTCAGTGTCATACTATTCAAAGCAGTTCTTGTAAGCTTTATTTTTCTTTAAGCCTTTCACAGTAGCTCCTTCTTCTACCTTTTCTGCTGAGGAACTCTCCTTATACTTTGAAGAAAGAATTGAGGCCTTTCAATGAGAACTCCTTCTCTTTCTGTCTGTCACCTTCTCTTCTTGGAGGCAGCTGTGGTGCAGTAGATAGAGAGCTAGGTGTGATGTCAGGAAGACCTGAATTCAAATGTGACCCCAGACACTTATTGTGTGACCCTGGGCAAGTCACTGAACCTCTGTTTGTGTCACTTTCCTCAAATAAGAATAATAATTGTGCCTACCTCACAGGGTTGTTGTGAGAATCAAATGAAATAATATTTGTTAAATTGCATTGCATGGTGCCAGGCCCATAGTGGGTGCTGCCTCTTTTCCCTTCCCCTCCCCCTCATTTCACATCAGTCAGACATCTTCCTTCACTATTTACCCCATTCCATTCTCAGACAGAGGTGCCCTCTCTCTTTGTCAAGGTCAGCCCCTCTATGTGCACCCTTGATTCCATCTTTTTTTTAGCATGTTGCCCGCCCCACCCCCCAGCATCATCTCCACTTTCTTATCCTCAGTCTCACCCTCTCTACTGGCTCCTTTCCTGCTGCTAATAAACACCATCTTTCCTCCATACTAGAATATCCTCACTTGATCTGACCATCCCTGCTAACTAAAATCTAGATCTCTCCTCCCCTTCTTGTCTGAAGTCCTTGAGAAAGCTATCTACACTAGATGTTTCCATTTCCTCTCCTCTAGCCCCTTAGTAATAAGTAATAAACTTCAGACCTCATCACTCAACAGAAATTGCTCTCTCCAGGGTTATCACTGATCTCTCAGTTGCCAAGTATAATGACCTTTCCTTAGTCCTTATCTTTCTTGACAACTCTGCAGACAGAAAAAGAAGAGGGAGTTCTCATGGAATGTCCTCAAGTCCTTCTGCATCTGCTGCCTTGCCTGGTTTTAACTCGAAAGAGCAAAATGTTCCACCCAAATTAAGCTTATCAATCCTCTAACTCAAGCTTTGACTGATGCCACCTCCCTCAGCTTCTTCTCCACTGATTGGAGGGCTAGAACTCATCCCAATTCTTTCCTTTACAGAGGGCAGAAACTGTGAACTTTGGGGTTTGCTCCACTCTGTATCCACCACTTCACCTGGTTTTAACCCCATGAAGATGTTCCTGCACTGGGTACCCCTGGTCTCACTCTCCCTCCTCACCCCTGTCCTGTCTCATTTTCTCCTCTCATCAGATTGTAAGCTCCTTGAGAGCAAAATTTGTTTTTTTGTAAAAAAAATTAATTGTACCCCCAGCTCTTAGCACAGTGCCTGGCACATAGTAGGACCTTAATAAATGTTTTTTGGATTGGATTAATTGGTAGTACCTCCCGTCTTTGATCATCTTCCATTTACCCTTTTTAAAAAATTATTTGTTTCTAATTTATGAAATGCAACAAGCATTTCCACAACATAGGAGAATTTTTAAAAAGATGATTGCACACGGTACTGCAAATCTATTACATACAACTTGCTATTCCTTTTAAATATATAATAAAGTTATCATGTAAATTTTTTTGCTTTTTTTCTTTCCTTCCCTCCCCCACTCTAGTGATAATTACCATTAGACAGAACTATATATAATGTGTGTATATATATATATATATATATATGTAAATCATTTTATACATATTTCTACTTATTTCTTTCTCTGGTGCTGATAGCATTTGCTCTATATATTTTTATCTGCATAATTCATAGTTTTTTTGCATGTTCTTCCCCTATTAGAATGTGAGCTCTTTGAAGACAGGAGCTGTTTTTACCTTTCTTTCTATTCCCAATGCTTAGCACAGTTCCTGGCATGTAGTAAGCAGCAAATAAATCTTTTTTGATTGGTTGATTGAAGCACTTATGCATACATCTACAAACTTCAAGTATTTGTGATTTCATCAGTATATGTCCTCCTTCCACTAACACAAATTGCAGTCCTTCTGTGACATAGAAGTTTGTTTGTTTGTTTAAGTTGCTATGGCCAAAAAACCAGGAGGATGCCATCAGCCTAGTGAGAAGCCTCTCCTAACTTAGTGAAGTTACCCCCCTGGCAACAGATATGTAGTCCATATCTGTACTCAAAATTTTTCCTGGCACAGAGAAACCATGGTCACTTCATTTTACTTTTTGTTTTTGGCAAGCAAAAAATGTTTCTATAGTTTGATTTTCTAATACCTTAATTTCCAAATATATCCTTCTCCCACTCCACCCCCCCCCCAAGAAAACTATAATTAAGGATAAAAATGAAAGGGGAGAAGTCCATCAAATTTAACCAACACATCAACTGAATCTGATAGTGCACGCCATGTTTCACACCCAAAGTTCCCCCTAAACTTTGTAAAGGATAGAGGGAAGGCCAAGCTTGAGTTATAATTTAGGCTTTGTTTTGTTTTGTTTGGCTATTTCCATTTCCATTATTGTATTCATTTTGCATATTGTTTTCCTTGTCCTTCTTAGTCAATTCATGTGAGTCTTCCCATACTTCTCTGTACTTATAAGAGCTAACATTCAAACAGAGATTTAAAATTTGCAAAATGCTTTACAAATGTTATCTCCTTTGATTCTTCATATTCATTATTTCCTACGGTGCAGTAATATTCCTTTATATTAATCTACTGTACTTTAGGCAGCTAGGTGGTGCAGTGGATAGAGTGCTGGGTCTGGAGTCAGGAAGACTTGAATTCAAATCTGGCCTTGGACACTTACAGTGATGTTGGGAAAGTCACTTAGCCCTTTTTGCCTCAGTTTCCTCATCTGTAAAATGAGCTGGAGAAGGATATGGCAAACCACTCCAGTATCTTTGCCAAGAAAACCCCAAATGGGGTTACGAAGAGTCAGACATGACTAAAATGACTGAACAACAACTATACCTTGCTTGGCCATTCCCCAATTCATGAGCATTTACCTTATTTGCATGTCTTTGCTACCACAAAAAGTGTTACTATGAATTGTTAGTGTAAATGGGACCTTTCTTTTTATCTCTGACTTCCTGAGGCACATGCCTCGTAGTGGGATCTCTGGGTCACTTTCAATAGATGAGTGAAGGACATACAGATACACATCAAATATATGTGAATTTTTAAAATGGATTTTATTGATGTCTTTTGTTTTTACATCATCTACATTTCCCAGTGTTTTCCTATCTTTTCCCAAAAAGTGGTCCCCTATAACAGATAACCAAAAAAGAGAAAAAATATAGCAAAATTTACTGCTATATTGAAAAGGCTGATATAGTGATACATATCTGATATATTGAAATGTATAACTGATATATTGAAAAATGCACTCTACATACATCAACCCCCTTCCCCCCAACACACACAAATATATTTGTGAAGAAGAGTGGGGAAGTATCTTCTGGCACTTCTTTGGGGCCCATTTTAATTTGATCGCATTCAGTTTGGGTTAATTTGTAGTAATTTCCATTTATGTTGCTGTGTATATGTATGCTTCATATATCCATTCTACAATACCATATTGAATTGCTTTAAAGTGAGGTCCACCTATAGCTCAGATAATGTATACTATGACCTGAGAATTAAGTGGCAGTCCAGAAACCATAGCAACTTGAGTCCTACCCTGATGCCTCATTGTGATCCTAGGTACTCAAAGGTTAATTCAGTGAAGTGCAAGCTCGGTTTGGGCTTTTCAAGATGAAAAGAATTTGAGTTCAGGTTGGGCAATGAACCAAGCATCTGTCATCCAAAGCTTCATCTAGCCGAGTTTGGCAAGGGTCATCCCCCAAACTCTGGCCACTGGGTGTTGAATTTTTTGGCTACAGCAATTCACAAATATGAAGAACCAATCTCAAATTAATTTCCTGGCTTCCTGATCCAGGAAGAACTACGGTGTCTTTGTGGCTAGTTAGTGCCTTTCTAGAAGTTGATACCAAAATATAGAAACACCATAGCACATAAAAGGTCACCCACAGAAACAGACCTCAAGCAACAAGCTGGTGACAAATAAGCAATGAAAAAAAAATGGCTAAATCATGAGGACTGGTTGACAAAAGCACATAAGTTTGTAATAGTGATTCCAGATCAGGTAATTGCTATCAGAAATCATAGATTATATCCCTTATGGAGCCTGGAGTTATTGATCAAAGCAGATTATACAATGAAATAGTAAAAACTATACAGGCAGCAAAAAATTTAGCCTTCACAAGAAACCTAGAAACAAGTGAGCAGTTAGTCAGAATTATCCACCATACCAATAGACAGCAAATCCCTGTAATACAAATATGAAACTCAGCATGTGCTTGAGCATTGAACCAATAAAGTACCAGAGCATCATTTCAGATGGAACAATTGCCTCCAAATGCCTAGATGTAACTTCGATCCATAAAAATTTAAGAAGGGTTATTAAGAGAGGTTACCATACTGACTATTCATAATTTCCAAACTCCATGGAATGAAAAACTTTCAAACTATAGAGACCTAATGGAAGGAATTAAAACGCTGAGGGAATGGGATGCAATATAAGTTGTCTCTGTCTTCCTCATTTGCTCCTGGACTTGTCCCAAAGATACCTTTAGCAAGTCAATAGAAGATTAGCTTACATCCCAAAACTCTGTGAGATGTAATTTTGTACAATAGACTGCAGAATAAAATATAAGAGAATAATATAAGGATAGTGACTCACCTCAGGACTGCTTCTATCTAAACCCCATTAAAAAAATAAGAAAATAAGATAGCAATAACAATAATAATACCTGCTCTTTATACAGAGCTAGAAGGATCGCAAGCACTTTGCATACATTATCACTTTGGATCCCTTATCACTTTTGTGCCATTTGTTGCTCAAGGCAAGGTATCATCCCCAGTCCCAAGCAGCCTCAGTTGTCTGTCTAGGAGCATAACATCCAGCCTTTCTGTTGTTGTTTGCTGTTGCTTTTAATGTTATTTTGACAAAATAGAAATGTAATAAACATGTCAAAACATGTTAATGCCCTTGCTGTGTGAAAAGAGAGAGAGGCCCCGCATTGACGGGAATCACATTAATGCTTGAGACATCCGGAGCCAGTCTTCCTTACTGACTCAATGTTTCCTTACACAAGATTTCACACTTTACCCGGTGTTGCTGTTTGCTAAATTCTGGATTGGGGTCTTGAGGCTTTACGAGAGGGACAGACAAATGAGCTTTGACAAGCTTAGAACCCACTTACAGCTTGTTCCTCATGATTTCCAGTTGAACTCTAACCTTCTGCTTTGTTTACTGTCAGAGAAGAAAAACTTCCTGTTTTTAAGAAAAAGGCTTTAAAAAGGGCTCAAAAGGTCCTTGGACATCAAAGAGCTCTTACAAAACAGCATCTTAATGACTTAAGTATAAATGAATCAGAAACATATGGATTACATTTCCCTTAAAGTACACATGGGTTTAAAAATCAAGGGGAAAAGTGCCAGACAAAATATGTTTCATGTTTTATTGAACCCAAAACTTTGAAAAGATAGTTTAAGATGATCAGCAAATCCAGAATATGACTGTCTGTCCTTTTCTTCTCTAGAGAAGATACATGGCTCTGACCAACAAGGGGTTAAGCAATTTCACCCTTTGGCATGGCTGAATTAAGCTCCATTTTTATTTAATTGAGATATAAAAAGGATTTTTTTCTTTTATAGGAACATTTTAAATGTATGTATAGGGATCACAGCTAATTTCTTGAAAGAACAGTAGGTTTCAAATTTAGCAGACATAATTGGTGGAGGGGTGAAGTTGATTAGTGTACCACATTTATATTCTTCATGAAACATCAAAGAGAGGTGTAGCTAAAAAGCTGATGGTTAAAAATCTGAAGAGGTAAGGATGTAGGCTTTATAAAAACACCGAAGCCAACTCTCTAATTTCCCTTAAGAGAGTATATTCAAAGAAAGAGAACAAGAGGAAAAGAATGCTGATGTGTTACTACTAAATTCAGATTTTTGAGAGGTGGAAGGAGGGAAGGAAGGAAGGAAGGAAGGAAGAGAAGAAAGAAAAAAAGGAAGGAAGGGAAGAAGGAAGGATGGAAGAAAGGAAAGAAGGGAAGAAGGAAGGGAGAAAGGAAGAAAAGAAGGAAGGAGGGGAAGAAGGAAAAAAAGGAAGGAGGAGAGGCAGAGAGGAAGGAAGGAAGAGAAGAAGAAAGGAAGGAGGGAAGAAAGGAAAGAAGGAAGAAGGGGAAGAAGGTAAAAAGGAAGAGGAAGAAGGAAGGAAGGAAGGAAGAAAGGAAGGAAGAAAGGAAAGAAGGAAGGAAGGAAAGAAGGAAGGAAGGAAGGAAGGAAGGACTTAATCTTCTGTAGCCATGATTTCAACAGCAGTAAAATGGTGTCACACCATATTGCATTAACAATTGAGTTTCTTTGTATTCTGCATTCAACTTTTCTACTCATATACTTTTTCCCATTTTGCAACCTTGCTTTGTGAAAAGTGTCATGAAGAAATGCTTTAACTTTAACGCTTTTTGACTATATCATATTTCAAGTTGTTACTCTCCAAGACATTATCCCAAAGAGAATCCATGTACTGTGGGGTGATCTGTCTGAGCCCGTTAGTGGGACAGATGAGAGTGCTGGAACTCAGCCCACAGCATATAATGAAACCTTAGCTAAGTCAAACTAAGCCAAGGGACTGATCGAAGGTTGTGGTTTGGGGGTCCCCTGGAATTCAGGTGGCTTCACTTTGGACCAGTTCCGAACAGGCTTAGCATCAAGAGATCCACAATAACTTTGAGATTCCCACCTCTCTGCTTCTCAACTTCTTAATTCTCTGCAACAGACATCTGTCTTTTTATTGCGTTTTTGGTAAATGAACCAGCTCTGGTCACTGCTAGAATCTGCCTTATGTGTATAAACACCAGATTTCAGTGTGTGTGTGTGTGTGTGGCACATACACACACATGCATCTGTGCATTATTGTCATTTTAAAATGGGGTGCTTTGTAATTTAGATAAAGCCCCCCTCCCCACTCTTTCCCACCCAGGCTCTAAGGTATATACGTGCTGATATTACACAGGAAGTGATCTGCCTTGTTCAAGTGTTTCCTTTGCATGGTCTCACAGTACAGGCCACACTGAGATGAAATTATTATGTACTTTTGTTGTACAACAAATTATCATCGTGGACTGGTGCACTTAGCATTAGGAATTTCTACAGAGAATGCAGGCTGGAGTAATTTTCTCATACTGAGTAATATGTCAGAAAGACCATTCTGGATTTAGACCAATATATACAGTTTCTTGTCTAAGCAGAACCACATGTTTGGAGGAGAGATCATTTTATTTTACTGGGATGGACAGTAAGTAGAAACACATTCCAGATTCATTTTTTTTTGGCAGGATTGGGGGGTGGTGGTGGAGGGGAGTTACTTTGGCACCCATAGTACTCCTTACACTTGGGGCTCAGGTTTTTGCCTGCTTGCTAACTGCATCACCCTCTCTGTGGCCTGCTGAGGACCACACTGCCCAGTATGTCTATCGATTGGTGAGTAACGAAACCCCAAATCACAGCTCGGTGAGATCCTCAGAATCTCTCCAAGAGTTGTTAGTAGCAGTTAAGCAAATGTGAGTGAAACTTACAATATGCCCTATAATATGCTAGTAAATGCTTGGACCTTTTCTACAGCTAATATTTAATTTTATGTGTTCAGAACCTGACCTTATGAAAACCTTTTCTGACAGCTTGGAAAAGCAACAGTGAGAGTGGAATAAACAGGGCAGGATGAGGGTGTGTATAATGAGCTCACTGCACAAGGGAGGTTCCCAAGTCAGGAATACTCAGGTATTAATTGGGTCTAGAGGGAGGAGGCCATTCTTGAAGTCACTTCCTTCTGTTCCTACAAATATAAGATCCATGAGGTATACCTGGTAGGTTTGGGGGATGAGCAATGAGTGGTGACAGCTTGATGTCTGAGCCATTCCCTACAAACATCTTTGGGCTTGGAGAATTGGCAATGGAGTGCGTTGGTTCTGGGCCAGCCCTTCCATTGGGATAGGCCTTCTCCATCTTTTAGGATCAACCTGCTTAGCACAGTGTGACCAGTCTAGCCCATGGGTTTCCCAGGACTTTGATTTTACCCTCTATCTTGTTTGAATCCTTTGGATGGACACCATCTACAGAACCTAATATTGTATTGAATAGTAAGAAAGTTTCTGTTCCTAAATGGTGCCCTTGTTCAGCAGCTAGTGTGCAGCAGGGGTGAGGTCATGAGAGGAAAGAATAAATAAAAATATAGAGGGTTATGATCAAGTTCTAGCACGCAATCCACACGAGGAGGACTAACAAAGGGAAATGGGTCATGGGACCACCAGCATTTGTTGAATACTTAATATTTAATAATAATAAATTAAATATGGACCAAGCACTATGCTAGAATATGGGGTTACAAATGTAGAAGCAAGACAGTCCTTGCTCTCAGAGAGTTTATATTCTTCTGAGGAGACACTACATACTAAAAGACAAATAAATAAAAGACATATACAAAATAAATACAAAGTAATGTCAGGAGAGGGGGCACTCGCATGAAAGCCTAAGAAGAGCTACAGGTTCCACAAAGTAGAGATCGGGACATGAGGACAGGGATGTCAAGGTACAAAAGTCGTTGGGGCCAAATTGTGAAGGGCTTTAAAAGCCAAACAAAAGATTTTTTATTTTATTCTGGAAGCAATAGGGAGCCAAGGGAGCCTATAGAGCTGAGGAGTAACAGTCAGACTTGTAATTTAAGAAGACCAATTTGGCAACTGTGTGGAGAATGGACTGGAAAATAGAGAGAGATTCAAACAGGGAGACCAATTAGGAGATTGTTGGAATACTCCAGGTGAGAGTTGACAAGGGACAGAAGGAGGAAGATTGATAGATTGATAGACGATAGATAGATAATAGATGACAGATAGACGATAGATGAAAGCTAACTAGCTACATGATAGAGTATTTATTAAGCACCTACTGTGTGCCAGGCACCGTGCTAAGCACTAGGGATGCAAATACAACCAAGCAAGACAGTCCTTGTCCTCAAGGAGTTTCTACTCTAATGGGGGAAGATCACATCCAAAGGGAAGCTAGAGAGCAGAGAGTGAGAGGGAGGGGAGATCAGGTAGCAGAGTTTGAAAATGGTGCCTGGGAAGTGAGGTGGAGGCAATATCAGGTGGAAGTTCACTTATCAGATCCCAGGGCTGTTCTGGGGGAGGACTAGGGTGATTGTGATGATGGTAGAGAGGAGGGAGTGGACGTAAGAAATATAATGACAGTAGAATTCAAGAGAAACAGAAACGAATTGGATTATTTCCTCATCCTTCACAAAAATCTCACCCCCAACCCCACTCCCACAGTGGTGATAGAGTTGACTCTGTGTTCTCAGAATGACGGCAGCAGAGCCTTTCAGTACAGGCACAGTGATGGGCTGTCCGGCTTCTGTTTGAGGACTAAGGTCAGAAAGGCTCAGCACCAGGTTGGTCCCACTGAAAACATCACAAATACACGTAAATAGGTAAGATCTCCCCTTCAGGACTCACAGGCTAGGGAGCCCCATAAATGTTGACTGATAGATGGACTGATGCATTCAGTTGTTTGAAGCCCCTCTTCCCATTTCTTTCAAATTTATAGACATATATGTGGGTATGTATGTGCGTATATATACTGTATGACATTGCATGCATAACACCGTATAATAAAGATATGTATATATACACATACACATCTATATATAAACATATTCCTACATGCATGCATATATATGTATGTATACACACATATATGCGATGTGTGTATATATGTGTATGTATATATATATATATATATATATATATATATATATATATATATATACACACACACACACACATATATACATATTTGTCACTTACTACCTGTGTGATATCTTGGGCAAATCATTTCTCTAGGTCTCATTTTTCATTTCTTTAAAGAGAGGGGCCTGGACCAGAAGACTTCTTAAGTCCCTTTCAGTTCTAAATCTCTGATCCCATGATGTTTTATTTTGCATTTATATTTGCATTTACTTCCCTGTATACATGTGTTCTTCCTCCCCTACCCCACTAGAACATCCGCCCTATGAGGACAGGGACTGCTTTGCTTTTGTCTCTATGTATTTCCAGCCCTAGCATACAGCAGTGCCTGGTAGGTAGGAGGTTCCTCATTAAAGGACTGACCACCTGACCACAGATAAACAGGTTTGAGTAAAGCTTGATGTTGCTGCCTTTTTTCAATGGCTGTCCTGTTTCAAGCCTTCCAGGAGGGTTAGTGCAGACCTTGATCCCAGATGAAGTAATAATGAAGGAAGGTAGATGGAGTTCCTCTTTGGAAAATATATTCTGCCTGTTGCAGAGTCAAATACTGGAGTTCAGGATGTAGCACTGGGGGCCTCTTTCCTTGAGGAACCCTGAGTTCATGAGGTCTCTGCTGAACCTTAAAGGTTATGTATAAGAGAAGTAACTTGCCCCAGATCCCATGAGTAGTAAGTAGCGATATAATATATGCAAAACAGTTGGGGGGTGGGGGGCGTGGGTGGCCCCAAAATATCTGTTCCAGGGAAGACTTAGATCTTAGCCAGGCTCGAAGTCCAACCTGCATGGAAACCTCTCTTAGACACAAGAAAGGTCAAACTATGCATCCTGGCATGCAGAAGTCTTTCCATACTCTGGCCTATGTAATCTTAACCTTCCTCCTTTCAAGCACATGACATTTATTCTATTCAGACAGTCTCTTTATGATCTCCTAAATAAATACTCCATGCCCAATCCATCCACCTTGTCTTTGCCCATGTTCTTCTCACTGAATTGCTGTCTCGCTTGCCTTCTGCCTCTCCAATTCCTCCGTATTCAAGTCCCACCTTTCCCTGAAGCCTCCCTCCACTGTGAGCCAGCCTCTTCCCTTCTTGGAACATCACATGAACGCTAGAGCAGACTTAGAGACTAGACAGTAAAGTCCATGAGAACAGAAACTACATCCTAACTCAACCTGGTATTACTCGCCTCCTCCCCAGTACCTAGCACAATGCTCTGCATGCTGTAAGACCCGAACAAATGTTTGTTGAATGAATAGTCTGAATTGCACGATTTAGCAAGTAAGCATATGCCATTTTTTTTGGTAGGCGATCAGGGCTAAGTGACTTGCCCAGGGTCACATCATATACCATTTTGTATTCTTTTCTAATTATTTAGTATTAATTACTCTTCCAAACTAGCACACTGTGTTTGGAGACAGAGGACCTGGGTTCAAACTACATCTCTGTCACTTATTATCTGTGTGACCTTGGACAAATCAGATCACTTCTCATGGACCCAGTTTCCTTATGTGTAAAATGAGTTAGATGTCTAAAGTCCCCTTTTAGATCCAAGTCTATTAGTATGAAAATTCTTTGTGGGCAGGGAGCCTTTCCTAATTGTCTCCCCCCCCCCCACCTCTCTCTCTCTCTCTTTCTCCCTCTCTCTCTCTCTCTCTCTCCCTCTTTCTTTCTCTATCTCTGTCTCTCCCAGAGGGGGTGGGGGGGCATGTTATTCTTCTCTGTATCATTCCAATTTTAGCATATGTGCTGCCAAAAGGAGCACCCGGATTCTCTTTTATCCCCCTTTACAAACCCAATATTGGAGCTGCTGAACTAGGACAGGCCGGTTGAAAGGAATGAAAGTAAGACCCTTCCCCTCCAGCAGTGGAGTATGCCCTCTGTCCCTGGTGGACACACGGTCCTAGGTGGAGGCCAAACTGCTGGTTTTTATCATATTACAAACATACCTGGGGAGCAAGATCTAATTTAAGGATGTAATCGTCAGCTGGTATGCTTTTCCGCTGAAATTGTTTTTAAACATGTACATTTCAGATTCATTTAATTTCCAACCATAAATTGAAATCAAGCCATTTTGTACATGTCACATACATTTTAGATATATAAGCAGTGTTTATGGACAAACGCAGCCCATGTGTGTGCCGGTGGGGCTGAGGCAGGTGGGGGAGGGGAGCTGCAGGAATGCCTTTTCCATATGGGCAATTGTGGCAGTCAGCCGTAATGCGTATCATTTCAATTTACTGTTTCTCAGTTTACTAAAATCCCAGCATCTGTTCTGTGACTGACGCTGCCGTCTTTAGGTCAGCTCATGTAATGATCACACACATGAGATTAAGTACTGCCCTGATCAGGGGCTATAATGCACTCCAGAAAAAAAAAAATGTGAGTCTGCAGGGGGAAAAAACCCAACCTACAACGCTGACACATGTTCCATAGGGCCAAAGAATTCTGTTTATCCCAACATGATATTTCTGCCTTTTGTTGTGGCAAGGACCTGCCTTTTATTGCATTATTGAAACATCTTCAAAGCCTACAAAACCCCAAGTGACATTCCAATAAAAACCTTTGTAATGCAGCAGAGAGAACCCCAAATTCAAAGCAGGTCCCTGCACTTGGCACAGGCAGTAATAAGCCTACAGTATGTGCTGAAAGCCGCCCTCCAGCACACTGACTGGGAGAAGCCTGAGCTTCTGTAGAAGGCATCAGGATGGACCCTAATGATTTATTCTGATCTAAATGGAGGCAAACTCCATTCCAGGTCCGAGGATCCTACAGGAAGCAACTGTTTAATGTTGCAGCTAACCCCTCCGATGGGTGGATTTTGACTTAAACCCCATTTCTCGGAAGACAAATATGCATAAAATGTCCATAGGTAGGAAAGCAAACAGAGATACTTTACACAAATATTGATTCGGCCTCAACTTGTTTAACTAGCATTAATTTGAAAGGCCGGGGACTTGTTTTTGCAAGGAGGTGCCCAGATCTTTTCGACCTCAACTGGGCAAATACAGGCTTGCCCCAGGAGTGGAGTGAGGCCTGCCTCGGTCCTGTAGGGGGTCTGGATTTGGAACATGAGCTTCACTGGGGAGGGGGCAGGCAGCTGCTGTCCTCAGTCCTTGGGTCAGTGGTGCGTTCTGGGGACAGACCTCCATTCTTTTTGCTCAGGCTGGAAGCCATGCAGTACCAATGCTGCTGCTCTTACCTCAGACAACGATGTTCACATATGTTCGGAATCATCACCTGTCACATCATCCCCTCTGCATCCAAGAAATCCCCATGGACTTAGCAAGCCAAAGTAACATGTTTGACCCTGGGGTGTGCTAATAAATACTTAACAACCAGTTCTCCAGGAAAAAAAAAATGTGTTTATGACACACTTTTGAATTTAATCTGCATTATCAACATTTAAAAAAATCTAGACAATCAACAAAACAATAATTAAACCCTTATTTGTAGCATTTGCTGATTTCTGAGGTATAAATTTGAACTCTGGCTCTAGTCCATCCAGGAAAAGGGACCTCTCAAAGTCCAGGCACTGATTACTTTCAGGACTGGACAATAGTCCTAAAGAAAAGCTCTTTGCTTTCTCTTTTGCTATATGAAGCAAATACCTTTGGTAGAAAAAAAATGAATAATAAAATGGTGGAGCTGAAGGGATCTCATGAACCTAAGGTCATTCTGCATATATACCTTCCCCTCCTCTCTACTCCATCCACCCCGTGACTCCATAGGGAATCTTCCTAACATGGTATCACAATTCACTCTTCTATTAAAAAAATGGATTCTGGCTCTCCGTTGCTTACCAAGTAAAGTAAAAATCCCTGATTCTGGAATTCAGTCTTCCATGATCTGACTCCATCCTACTTGAACGTTTTATTTCTTCCTACTTGTCTTCATGGGCAGTGAGGTGGTGCAGTGGATAGAGTGCTGGTCCTGGAGTCAAGAGCACCTGAGTTCAAATCTGACCTCACACACTAGCTGGGTGACCCTGGGCAAGTAACTTAACCCTGTTTGCCTCAGTTTCCTCATCTGTAAAATGAGCTGGAGAAGGAAATGGCAAACCACTCCAGTATCTTTGCCAAGAAAACCTCAGATGGGGTCACAGAGAGGACATGACTGAAATGATTCAACAACTTCTCTTCATATTTGTCTATGTTCCAAGCTATTTGTACTATTCTCCAATCCTTGTTTCTTCTTGCCCTCTCCTGTTCCTGGGCCTTTGCTTATGCCATTTCTAACCCTCATTCCCAAATCTTCCCATTTTTATCTGTTGGAGCCCCTTTAATCAGTCAATCAACCAATAAGCATTTATTAAACACCTACTTACATAACAAGCATTGGGCTATAAAATGAAATAGTCCCTGCCCTCGAGGAACTTACATTCTATCTGGAGAGATGTGTACATATGAAGGATAAATACAGCTCAGAAGCCACATCTTCTATGAAGTCTTGTCACATGGAAACATGCCAGTTGAAAATGATCCTTCTCTTCTAAAATTCCTCGAGCATTTTGCCTTGACTGCTCATTTGCTCCTATCACAGCCTATCTGGTTTCAGTGTTTGTGTCTGTAGTATATTATCTCTATTAGATTGTAAACTGCTCGAGGACAGGGACTATGTCATATTGTTGATGCGCTGGGTTCTGACAAGTGGGTGGGTAATACCAGGTTGAGTTAGGATGTAGTTTCTGCTCTCATGGACTTTATTGTCTAGTCTCTAAGTCTGCTCTAGCGTTCATGTGATGTTCCAAGAAGGGAAGAGGCTGGCTCATAGTGGAGGGAGGCTTCAGGGAAAGGTGGGACTTGAATAAGGAGGTATTGGAGAGGCAGAAGACAAGGGAGATAGCAATTCAGTGAGAAGAACATGGGCAAAGACAAGGTGGATGGATCAGGCATGGGGTATTTATTTGGGAGATCACAAGGAGACTGTCTGAATAGAATGTCATGTGCCAAAAGAATTTGGGTCCCGTTTGTTTGAGGGGGGAATGATGGGGTTTGGTCTCTGGGAACTGATTGGGTATAGTCTCTGGGAACCCCCTTGAACTCTCCTTGAATCTTCCCACTAGATCTGGCCTTCTCCTGAGGCCTTCCCTTATCCCTAGGCCCAAATCTCTGTTACTCTTAAGCTAGCCTAGCCCTGTATTGTCTGTTATCTCCAGGTGGCCTTGGGCTATTTGCCACCCTTAATCTCACTCCTAGAGTCTTGACCTCTAGGTCCCATCAAGATCCTCCTTAGACTCCTCCTCAAGACCTTCCCTAAACCCTTCCTCTAGTCACCCCAGACTACTTGACCACCTATCAATCCCTGCCACAATCTTTCTGTATATAAGCTCCATCTTGCCTCTGTGAAGGCACTCAGATTTAATCTAGCTCAGCTGAGATTGATCTGGCCTGCTGGCATTAGCGTCACAAATGCTCAGGCTCCCTAAGGGTCTACTCATTAATGGCGAATCTTTAATAAACTTTGTTTTTCTTTGGCTGTGAGAAGGCTGGAGTCGAATTCATTTGTCAGGACTAGGTGCATCTGTATTTTGGGGTCCCAAGCACCCCTAAAAGCATATGGCTCCCTAACCTCATCATTTTCTTTTAACCTCATCATCTCCACCATGTAGTTAGCCTGGTGTCCTTGAATAGTAGACACTTAATAAATATTTATTAAATTGAAATGGATTGAAAAGTTATTTCCTCTCATTACACATCTGGAGAAACTGTGACACAGGGAAGAAAAGTCAAAAGTTACACAGCTAATGAGTGTCACAAATGGCATTTGAACCTCAGTCCATCATTCCTTCTAGGGTACCATGTCAACTGGATGTGAGAGAATTTGAGGCATATCCTGAAGTAGCTGTTAGTATTTTTCCCCCAAGTCTCTTTTCTACACTCTTGGACTGACTATTTCTGGGCCAGATCATCCTTAATCAAGCCTGCTACATAAGGAACCTCTTAGAGACAGAATTGTATCAGGGGCTTTTAAATAGTAAATGAATTTGTAGGACCATAAGTTCATAGAATTAGAATTGGACGATGCCTTAGAGAATCATTGAATCCAACCCACTGACGATTCCCAGATGAAGAAACTGAGGCCTATATAGGTTTAAATGAGCTACCCAGAGTCATTGGATTATAGAATTATCCTACTTACCGAGAAGGCCTTCACTGGAAGGACTTTGGAGGCCATTGAGTTCACTCCCCTCCCCATTTTAGAGATGAGCAATAGTGGTAGCCAACATTTACTTAATGCTTTAAGGTACCTAAGTGTTCCTAACCCTAATTCTAGCCTCTGCCCACTACATCATGCTGTGTCTGTTATGGTCCTTATTTATCCCAGCAGATTTCACTTTAACATTCCCATTGACATCCTGGGAATAATTTCATACCATTCATTGAAACTTTCTATGGCTAGAGACATAGAATTTGGAGACTGAAGGGTCCTTAAGGATCATCTAGTCTATTCCAACCCCTTGATTATAAAGATGAGGAAACTGAGGTTCAGAGAGTTTACATCATATAACTGGGAATGTGCTATTAAACATTTAACAACTGGCTTTTCAAAAATGCCAGTGACATTTTTAAAGTTAATCCACATTATCATTTTCTCCATTCTTTTCTTAAGCCCAGACAATCAACAAAACAAAAAATCAAGCCCTATTTTGTTCATTTGTGTCCAACTCTCCGTGAACCCCATTTTGGGGTTTCCTTGGCAAAGATACTGCAGGGGTTTGCCATTTCCTTCTTTAGCTCATTTTATAGATAAGGCGACTGAAGTGAACAGAGTTAAGTGACTTGCCTAGGGTCACACAGCTTGTAAAGTGTCTGAGGCTGGATTTGAACTCAGGAAGATGAATCTTCCTGATTCCAAGCACAATGCTCTATCTATTGTGCCAGGCAGCTGCCCCCTGATTTGTAGACTTTGCCAATTTCTAAGGTATAAATACTTCCACTGACAATTTAACTAAGAACCAGTACAAACATTTTCCATCATACCCCTGTATGACTTCTCAGGGTCCTCTTGGCCAAACACAAAGACAAGCGATGCTCAGACACAATGATTACGACAGTGTCAACCGAGCCAATGGTAAAAAATGGCTGGATTGAGATTCAGCGCAATGGCCAATCTTGCTCATCTGGAAAACGTTGGGACTGGGATGCTGCCTGTGGCATCAGAGAGAGTAGGTTGACATTCCTCAAATGTTTCTCTTCATTAAAAGGGCAACAGAGTTTTATCTGCAGAGGGAATATATTGGCATTGACTCTGATACAAAAGTGTCACGGGGTCATTGATTTAGAACTGGAGACCTCAGAGGCCATCTGCTCTAATCATTCCCTCATTTTACAAATGAAGAAACTGAGGTCCGGGAAGGGGGTGGTGGTAAAGTGTTCTGCCCAAGGTCGCACAGGAAGCAAGCACCAGAAGTAGGTTTTGAAAAGGCATCAATGAATTTTTAAAACAAAATTTTTAACATGTAGAAATAAACAGTGTCAATCAGTCCAAATGAGGAACTTGGTCAATGTAAACTGTTACAGAAACTTTAAACTCTAACCAATCTGAAAGTTGTTTTTTTTAATTTCTTTGGCTTCCCGAAGACCAGGTGCTTTCTTCTTCCTCCTACTGAAGTAGGGACCCGTGTCCAAGGGGTAGAAATTAATATGAAGATATCATCAGAAAGAAGACCCATCCATAAGAGTCCAGTGGCAAGTGATGAGGATCCTTCCCTGCTATTGAGAAAAATGATTATTTCTCTCTTGTATTAATAACTAATTATTGAATCAGAACCAAGGTTTTCCCCCTTTTCTATTTCCTTATCTAGAAATCAACCAGTGTGGGAAATCTCTCTAAAAGACTTACCCAGCCAGGATGGCTGAGATCTAATCAAAGACAGTAAAAGAAACTCTAAGTCTGGGCTAATGGATGCATTCCTGCTCACTGTGTTTGCTCAGACAGGTCTGAGAAAGTATGGATCCTCCCTTTTGTCAGACGGGTGATACGGAAATGGATAAATCTCTTTGACCAAGACTTGGGTGATCCAAGTCACGTACCCCAAGGCCCTCGTTGTACTATAGCCCACCTTCCATTATAATATTCATTCTCTCATTAATTGTTAACCAGAGTTGATTACCGCCCTCAAGAACACCCTTCCAAGAGCCTACCATCATGAGGGTCTTTGGTCTAACAGAGAGAAGGCCAAATGGCCATCCTTTTATTAATAAACATGCTGGAATTATTAATCAAATGATCAAATTACCCAGAAATTATGTTTCTTGAACCTTTTAAATGCCATACTGTCTTGGCTCACTGTAAACACTCAGTGTTGTTCTCCTGGGCTGGGCATTGTGGGTGAGCTCCAGGGATCATCAGCAGAACTCTTCTATTTTTCAGTCCAAGGGCTTGATGGTCCGCGTGATTTGATGAGAGGGCAATTTTAGTTACCAGAGAGCAAAGTCCAAGTTCTTTGGGTTTTCATGGAAATTTGCAGCAACTGGGAAACCGAGAGAATAGGATGGAAAGGAAAATCTGGAAAATGATGGATGGAGGTCAGAAAGAGATGTTTGGAGTGGAGGCAAAGAGAAAAATCTAGGAAAGGGAGGAGAGTGGCAGTCTCGACTCACCCAGAGGGCTTCTCCTCTCTTCTTTTGTGGTATTATTTTTGTATTCTCCTGTGTACAGGGTTACCCCAGGAGCAGGGATTCAATGATCTTGCTCCCATAAGGAAATCAAAGAGAACCACATTCCTCAGAGCTTTCTCTTGAGTGATTCAGGGGATGTCATCTGGAGAATGAGAGATGACGAGAAGAACTTGCGTTCCAGGACAGTGAAAGAGGCCTGGATAGAGAGTTGGACTTGGAGTCAGGAAGTCCTGAGTTCAAAATCCTGCCTCAAACACTTATAAGCTGTGTTACTGTCACTAAGTCATTTCCCCTTTTGGAGCCTGTTTCCTCATCTGTAAAATTAAGGGGTTGGACTCCCAGCTCTAAATCTATGATCCTATGAAGTATCTTCCTGAGTCCTGCTGGAAAGGGATTTTGAACTATCTAGCAAGCAGTACCAGAAAATATAGAAAGCTAGATGCAGTGTGGTACAGTGCAAAGAGACTGGCTGTGGAGTCAGCAGCCCACTGTTCAAATCTTACCTGGTTCTTAGTAAGAACTTGTGACCTGGGGTAAGTCATTCAAGGGGCAGGAACATTGGATAAAGTGCAGGCCCTGGAGTCAGGTGAATCTGGCCTCAGACACTTACTAGCTGTGTGACCCTGGGCAAGCCACTTCACCCCCTTTGCCTCAGTTTCCTCATTTGTAAAATGAGCTGGTGAAGGAAATGGCAAACCACTCCAGTTTCTTTGCCAAGAAAACTCCAAACAGGGTCCCAAAGAGTTGCACAAGACTAATTGGGAAAAGAACAAAAAGTCATTCAAACTCCCTAGGCTTTAGATTCCTCTTCTATCAAATGAAGGGATTAAACTAGATATCCTCTCAAGTTCCTTCCGGCATTGGATCAGTGAACCTATGCACACTCTTCAGTTTATAGCTGAAGGTTCTCAAGCTGTAGGAGGTCTTGTCATTGCATGATGGTTTTGGTCCAATGCTTGTGATTTTCCACTGAGAGGGAGTGAGGTAGCATCGGCAGGGAGGAGGGCAGAGTTGGGAATGGGTCAATACTCTCTGAAGATTCAGCTAGCTGGCTCCTGGTCCAGGGTCTCTGGGATTTGGCAAGAAAGCAATAGATGATTTGGCCGTCTCTGCATTCTGCTCACTGGCAGGAGGATGGGTTCACTGCAAGACTGATTTACTGCCCATTGGTTGCCCCCTCCCTCCCTTTCCAAGAAACAAAGACATTAGTGTGAGTAACCCACCTGCCTCCTTCTATCCAAATACTGAGGCACTGTGCTCTTTGCCCGAAGGAGTGTGCCCTCCCCTTGATGTGCGTTAGTCATTCTAATTAAGCGTAATAGAAGTGATGATGGGCACACATCAAGGCCTGCACACTTTGCCGAGACTAGAGCAGTTCCATGACATCATGCCTTAGCCTTCCCCTCCCTGGGGAACTGACTCGGGCTCATGTGCTTGGCACCGGGGCTGTCACCATTAATAAGTAGTTCTTTCCAGCACAAGGGGTTTGTCTCACCTGGCCCCAGGAAAGCTGGTCCGCTCGAGTGACCTCTCCAGTCTCCCCAGCAGGGTCTGTTGAGGTCACACATCTGGCATTTCTATTGCATGTGACATTGTCAGCTGAGAAAATCACTTTATCATTTACTTTGGTTGCAATGAATCCACCTTAACATCCTCAGTGTGGCAGAAGGCTCTTCTGAAGAGCCACGAACTCACTCCAGTGGGCATGAATGGATTTTGATCTTTTCTCTGGGGGTCTTCTCTTCCTGTTGGCAGCCTGACATAAAAGATAGACCCCTTCACATGATTTCAGGAAGGCATAGCTTTGAATACCCCCTTAGACACTCACAGGCTAGCTATGTTGTCAATGTGAAGCTAGGATAGTAACACCGCCCACCTCACAGGGCCGTTTTGAAGATCAAATGATGTAATGTATACAAATAAATACAAATGTCAGCTGTTGTCATTATTATGGGCATCAAGGAACTAGGTTGGGGTAAAATACTACGATTAGGGTAAGTGAAAGTTAGTTTTGTCATTCTGGATTTTTATCCTCAATATACTTCTTTTAGTAGAAACAGAAGGAAGCTAACACTACTGCCCTCCCTCTGTTGATTATGTCTAATTTATCCTATAAATATCTTGTTTATACAGTGTCGTTTGTATGTTGTTTTTCCCATTAGACTGGGAGCTCTTGAGAGCATGGACTGCTTTTTGCTAATCTTTGTCTTCCTAGTCTTAGCACAGTGCCTAGAACATACATAGGAGATGCTTAATAAAGGTTTGTTGACTTGAGTTTAAATTTTAAGGATTCTGAGTTTTATGAATATTCAAATCAACTACAAAGGATCTATGAAGGAAGATGCTATCCAACTCCAGAGAAAGAACTGATATGTGGAACTATGTATTATGTGGTTTTGTATACATATCTGTGTCAAACGTTGGCCTTCTCTAGTATGGGACTGGGAGGGAGGGAGGAAGAGAAACAGCTCGGAACACGATTGTAACCAATTACGTGTGTGTGTGCGTGCGCGTGTGCACGCATGTGTGTGTGTAGCGAATTCTTTTTAAAAAATTTTTCCTTTTTGCCTCAGACATTTAGTAGCTTTGTGACCTTGGCAAGTGACTTAACTTCTCTGGGCCTCAGTTTCCAAATGGTGCTAATAATGGTGCATGTCTTACAGGGTTGCTGTTAAGATCAAATGTGATTTTATATATATATATATATATCATTCTATTGTTACTTATTTTTATATGTATTAATTATTATTGTTCCATGTAGTAGTATTATTTCCCACAGGGCCCAGGTTTGGAGTCAAACAAGCTCTCTCTATATAATTAGAGAAAAGAATAGGCTAGTCCACAGATTTCCATCTGAAACCAAGTACTGGCTGTAGACAAAAGCATGTCAGGAGTAGGGGCAGATGTCCCTTACACACAGCCCCGGAGCCAGAATCCAGCTGAGCCAGACCTTGCCAAACGTCCCAGAGTCAGCAGGAAATCGCCCCCTTTAGCATGAGGGAGCTGCATCTTGGGGAGAGCAGTGTGTATGCTGGGAGGGAGTCAGAGTCCACACTGGACCATCATTTAGTGTTCTGCACAGAAAGACTCGGTCTCGGTGGGGCTTAAGGTAATGACCTGTGCTATAAAAGCTTAGAGCTCGCTCTAGGAAAACCCAGAAAGCCAAATATATAAAAACTCACCAAATGGATTGATTACTGGGCTGGTTATTTACATTATGGGAAGAATGCACAGTTCCCTCATGTGGTTTGGAGATCATAGATTTAGAGTGAGACCTCAGAGGCCATCTGGTTTAATCCCCTCATTTTACAGATAAGGAAACTGAGGCTGAGAGAGCTGAATTTGCCTATGGTCATTCATCCAGGGAGTGTCAGAAGCAGAATTTGAATTCAGGCCTTCTCTGACTCTCAGTCTAGCACCCTGTCCCCTTCACCATACTTTTTCATTGATGGCTAACTACTTAATGCAGAACTTTGGGGTGTGGGTATTGGATACCAGTCGAGAACAAAGACGCAAAATTTGATCTATTACAGTGAAAAGTGGATTTCATTTGAATTTAAATTGATAAAATTTGATTGACCCATACTTGCTGTGCAAATCAAGGCATACCTGTAAATAAGTCCTTTAATGTGTCTTACTAAAACTGATTAAAAGCTGGGAGAGGCAGCATGACCAAGGGAGAAGCAAGGCATCAGACAAAGTTCCAATCTCATGGGAGCTGCTTACCACCTGTATGGCCTTGGGCAAGTCACCTAATCCCCTTCAGCCTCCATTTTCTTATTTGTAAAATGAGGATATTGGACTAGATCAATTCACAAACATTTATTAAGTACCTACTATGTCCTGGGCTCTGCACTAGGTGCTTTACAAATATTATCTCATTTGACCTTCACAACAACCTTGGGAGGTGGGTGCTATTATTATCATCCACATTTTACAGGTGAGGAAACTGAGGCACATGGAGGCCAGATGACTTGCCCTGAGTCACCCATGCAATTGATATAATATATTTATTATATTATTAATATGTGATTATATAAATTTATAAATAAATAAATTTTACAATAAATTTTTTATAAATAACATTTATGTAGGTGTGGATATATATAGTGCTTACTATGTGCCAGGCACTGTGCTAAGCACTTTATAAATCTTATCTCATTTGATCTTCACAACATCCCTGAAAGGGAAGAACTATTATTTGCCCTATCTTACAGTTGAGGAAACTATAGCAGATAGATGTTAAGTGACTTGCCTAGAGTCACACACCTAGGAAGTGTCTGAGGTCAAATTCAAACTCGGATCTTTCTGACTCTAGGCCCAGGGCTCAGTCCAGTGGAACATGAAGGCAAAGCAGATGGTCTCTAAGGTTCCTTCCAGCTTTATGATGCTAGATTGGCCTTCCTAGACTGACCATACCTGTTGAACAATCCTAAAACACTATCTTTCTAGATCTTGTCACTCCTTTTCTACAATGCGTTACCCTTCAAAATCTGACTTCAGCCTATCTTTCTAGACTGATTTCACATTACTCCCCTGCATGCATGCTGTATTGCAACCAAACATGTCCTTTCCCTATTTCCTATACAGGGTATTTCATTTCCTACCTTCATGCTTTTGCCCCACCCCTGCCTGGAACGTTCTTTCTCATCACCTCCACCTTCACACCCTTAGCTTCCTCCAAAGCTTCAATAAGTCCTTCACTGAGTTAGAGATGCAAGGGACCTCAGCAACCAAGCAATACAATCCCCTCATTTTATTGGTGAGACAAGTGACGTTTCCAAGATCACACAGGTATTATGTGGCAGTCAGGAATTGAAAGCAGACCCTGCAACTGCAAACAGAGCTTTCTTTTCACTGAAGCTATTAATGCTTTATCTCCTCCCTCTTCTCACTGTTTTATATTTACTTTGAATGTATTTTCTATTTACTTATCTGTGTAAATATTGCTTCCCCACCCCCCAAAGTCAGCTTTTGGGAGTCAGAAATTATTTTATTTTTTGTCTTTGTACTGTTAGCACCTAGCACAATGCCTACGTGCTTAAGAAGTGACTGCTGAACTCAGCTGAATTGAAGGTACACCAGTATGATTGTTTGGTTTATGGCACATTAAAAGGAAGAGATCGCAGGGATAGGTGAGAGGTAGGTGAGAAATAATGAACCTGCTTTTATAGGGAACTTCTCTCTGAGGGAGTTAGACTGGATTTATTTGGGTTTACTATCTGTCTGACCTCTTGGGCCTCTGTTTCCCCATCTGTAAAATGAGGAGGTTGGACAAAGATGGCCTCTAAAGCTCTAGATCTGTGAGCCTAACATCTGGAATCAGATGGCCCAAGAGGTCAGGTCACAGTAACATCAGATACAGCCATGACTGCTTACTTAGTTGCTGTTCTGGGGCAGGCTACAGAGAGGAAAAGCCAGGCTGGAAATGGGACCCAGGTGTGCTGAAGACAGCCTCAAAGGACCAAACCTGAATGCCAAATCCTGAAGAGAAATGTCTTCCTGCCTCACTCCCTGAGTCCACTGATCGAGAACTTCAAAGCGTGTGGAAAGAGAAGAAATGAGTTCACTCTAAGAACTGCATGACTGCACTGATACTAAAATATTTACTATTCATTCCACAAACGTCAACAAAGCACAAATATGTTAGTAAGTACAGCTCACTGGACAAGGTGCTAGGGAAGAAGCAAACGCCATATCCTTGACCTCAAGACACTTAAAATTTAGTGGGAATGATTAGACTTATACCGAGTTGCTTAGTTTAATCATAGTCAAAAATATTTTCTTCCTCAGAAATGAAGGTGGATTTCCTCCTATAGGACTGTAAAATCCTCGAGGGCTGGGCTGGTTTCTCTTCATTTTTGTATCCACAGCACCCAGCACCCTGCTTTGTCTACACTAGCTTCTTGAGAAATGCAGTGGAATTAAAGTATTGACCTATGCGCGTTCTTGCTTGCCATCTTTTTTTTTTTGGTGTGGGGGGGCGATGGTATGTCGCTAATTACAAGATTCATTCAGCCAGAGATTTCATTGAGTCGTCATTCTCCAAGGCATACCCAGGCTCCTGCCAGCAGACGGAATCTCACTGCCACCAAAAAGAGCTTCTCAACTGGATGAAGTGTAAATGCAGCTATACGCCTATGTGCAAAATGCAGAGCAGATAGAAGGTAACCTTAAAGGGGGAGAGAGCTTCTCAGCTGATTGAAGAGTGGCCCCCTCAACCAGAGGCAGAACAATGGAATTACCTACTGAAAACAAGAGAAACAGCAGCAATACAACCCTACAGACCCCTTAGCTTGTCTTTCGAGATCCTTCATAACTGATCTCCAACCAATCTTTTCAGTCTTGTGTCATTTGTCTTCTCTACATCCCAGCCAAACTATACTATTTATAATCCCACAAATACATCCCACATGTTCTCAACTCTGTGTCTTTGCTTATTCTCTTCTTTCTTGTCCACAAATTTGCCATGTGACCTTGGGCACATCACTTCTCTCTAGACTGCACTTTCCCTTACTGTAAAATGAGAGAATTGGACTAGATCATCTCTAAGCCTCCTTTAGCCATGAAGGGATATCATTCTACAAATGTTCTCCCTCCTATCTTCTTCATGATACCTTTCTGATCCTTCAAGGTCCAATTCCTCCACAAAGCTTAATTCTCATACCTGGAAATTATTTCTCTCTCATCTCCTTTGATAGAACTCCATTACTGCTTAAGGCACTGTAACAACAATACTGCTTACAGTTGCTGTGGAGGTGTAAGGCCAATAACACCAGCACACAGGAGGACTGCTAACACAGGTTCTTCGATCTGCTTTTCTAAGGAAAGCAAGTTTAAGGGGTTTATAATCTCACTTTAATTAAATATATATATCATTCACTTAGTTCAGGGGAAAAAGTCAGCACTCTGAGCTTCAGAGAAAATACAAACAGAAATTACCAACAGAAAATATAACACAAATCAACAGACAGGCTGTCTGACCATAGCAATGCATACATAGTTACCAGAGAGAGAAGCACCAACATTTGGGTTTTCAAAGCTGGGGGGCTCCTTAACAGCTACCCAGAGTCTCGTCTGGCCAAATCACAGGAATGCTCTTCTAATGAATGAGCCCCAAGCAAAATGCTAATCTCAGAGTGTATATACACTTCTTCAGGGTCAGAGGGTGTCACAACCATGGGACTTAAACCCATGTGACCTAGGCCTTCCTGTGACTTAAAGACTCTTGATTGAAACAAAGACAGGACTCAATCAATGGCACTCAATCACCTTAGTGCCAAGAAGCACTCAAACAAAGAAAGCAAAAAGTCCCACCCTGCTTGCCATTACAGGCACCTACACTGGTATCGTCTGTATTACATTTATCTATGTACCTGTCTCATCAGCCCAACTTGAATGCAAGCTTCTTGAGAACAGAGATGTATCTTATTTAACATTGCATCTTCCCTAACACCCTAGTCAGTCAATCAAGAAGCATTTATTAAATACTATGTGCCAAGCACTGGGTTAAGTCCAGGAGATACAAAGAAAATCAAAGACCCTGCTTTCAAGGAGCTTGCATTATAATGGAGGAGACAACACATGTCTCTGTGTCTATGTGTGTTTGGAGAGGGGGTGGGGTGGAGATTATATAGACAATGAGGTCCCAGTCTGCAGAGCAGCCTAAATGGAGCTTCGGGGAATATACTTTCCCCGAAACTAGTGATAATATGAAATGGTGGAGCCCCTCTCTCCACTTCAGAGCATGCACAAATATTCTATAACTGTTTTTTGTCTGGTTAATATGTAGTGGGGTGAAGGCATTTTAGTTGACAAAAAAGGCATTTTGGTGCTAGAATTGAGAGAGTGTGTATATAAAAGGCTCCAGTGTGGAAACTCACTATCCTTTCTGTTAGCTGTAAGGTATAAGCTGAGCTTTGGAGTTCTAGTGAGGGGGGAGGTGCCCTTCCCCACAGTGATGTGCTGGCAAATATTTAACAACCAGGCTTTCCACAGGAAAAATATAAATACAACACATTTTTTAAGTTTAATATGCATTATTAATATTTTTCTCCATCAATTTTTTAAGCCTAGAAAATCAACAAAATAACAAATCAAGCCCTGATTTGAAACATTTGCCAATTTCTGAGATAGAAATGCTCACACTGAAAATTTAACAATTAGCTTTGTGAGCTGGTTTGAGCTGCCTCCAGCACACCCCTGCTTTGCCTCCACCAGGGCACATGAACTCCTAGGCAAGATTGTGTCTGGAATAGAGCTGTCTCCTATTTCTGTCTCCTTTCCATTAGTACAGGGACTTGTAAGTTCTCAAAAAGTCAAAGGGGGCACCAGAAAATCCCCAAAGAGTGATCTCAAGGGTCAAGCCCAATAGTGAATCAACTCAGCAGTAGAGATGGCATTCTCTACAAGCAAGAGAGTAACACTGGGCATCGGTAATGCCACTTCTGTAAGTGAACAGGGGGTGGGATGGAGTGGGAATGCTTTGTAGCAACCACTTAAATTTAAGGGACCAATATCGTAGAGGAAAGGCTATGCTCCTCAGTTCAGGGAGATGTATTGTACTTTTATTCTTTCTATACCTTTCCAATAAATAAACCTTTGTAAAAACTAATTGAGGTTAATTGCTTATGGGTGACATCAATGCAATGTCAGTCACTTAAATTAATAGAGGAATGCTAATCCTTGGGTCAGTCAATGAGTGATATAGAGGAAATTTTCATTGTAACTTGCAATTAATATAGGGGAATACACTGAAATGGAGGCTTGAGCTGATAGCATAAGAATCACTCCACCGGCCCTCTAGAATTTGGAGGGGTAGATGTAGGAGTAGCCGTACTCTGGAAAATAGTCTGACATTGCTGGTGTAGTTTAGAGAGGGAGAAAGGAAATAAACATTTATCAAGTGCCTATTATGTTCTGGGCATTGTGCTAAGCATTTTGTGAATCTTGTCTTATATGATCCTCACAAAACCCCTGAGAGGTAAGTGCTTTTAATACCCCCATTTTATAGTTGAGGAAACAGAGACATAGGTTAAGTGACTTACTCAGGGTTACATAGCTGGTGAGTGTCTGAGGTCAGATTTGAACTCAGGTCTTCCTGACTTCAGGTGCAGTTCTCTACCAATTCTGTTACCTAGCTCCTTACTTAGAAGAGTAAATCCAGCTACACACGTACATATGAAATGCTGAATTGATAAATGGTAACCTTAAAGGGGAAGGCTCTAGCAGCTGGGGGATCTCAAAGACCTCTGGCAGAAGGTGGCATGTCAACCAAGTCTAGGTAGAAGTTTTATAAATATATTAACCATGTTGCAAAAAAAAAGACAAGAAATAAAGTGAAAATAGTATGCTTCAATCTTCACTCAGAGCTCATCATTTCTTTCTCTGGAGGGGGATAACATTTCTCATCATGAGTCCTCTGAATTGTCTTGGATCATTGGATTGATTACAGTAGCTAAGACTTTCACAGTTGATCATCTTTACAATATCGCTGTTAGTGTACACAATGTTGTCCTGGTTCTTTTCACTTCACTTTGCATCAGTTCATATAACTCTTCCTAGGTTTTTTGGAAAGCATCCGGCTCATTGTTTCTCATCGCTCAATAGTATTCTATCATAATCATACATCATAATTTGTTTAGCTATTCCCCAATGGATAGGCAAACCGTCAGTTTCCAGTTCTTTGCTCCCACAAGAAGTGCTGATAAAAATATATTTGTATTTTTCTTGGATCCCTTTGGGATATAGATCTCATAGTGGTATTGCTGAGTCAAAGCAGATGCATGGTCTAGTGGTGATTTCTGAAAAATGGTAGGTGGATTTGTTGGATTAAAATAGCAATCACTGATATTCATAGATAATGCTTTAAAGTTGACAAAGTAATTTGTGGATAGGGTATCAGACGGATGGGTTCAAATCCCACCTCAGACACCCATGTGCTGTGTGACCCTGGGCAAAGTACTCAACCTCTCTGAGCTTCAGTTTCCAATCTGAAAAAGGAGAGGGTTGGAGTTGATGGCCTCTAAGGCCCCTTCCAGTTCTGAATCTATGATCCTATGATCTCATTTGAGTTTTACAACAGGCCAGTGGAGCAGGTGCTTTAAGTATTACTCCCCCCATTTTATAAATGAGGAAAGCAAGTCTCAGAAAGTCTAAGTGGCTTGTTCACTGTCACATAGCTAGTAAATGACAGAGGCAGAAATTGAACCCAGGTCTTCCTGACTCTAAGTCCAGCACTTGATCCACTCTGCCACCTGCCTTTATGGAAAGAAAAAGCAGAATGATCATTTAACTATCCATTCAACTGAATAACAATTAGTGTAATACTGTATATTTTCATGAGGCTTTACATTGTCCAAAGCACTTCCACTATGTTGCCTCATTTGATTCTCACAGCCATGCTTGAGATAGGCAGAGGCAGGTACTATTCCCACTTTAGAGATGATCAAACCAAGGCCCAGAGAGGTCCAGGGCCCAAGGCCTCCTGGATTGCAGATCTCCTGTGTCCCATTGATTCTAAATGCTGCTTCAAGGGTCCTAGGTCATCTGTAAAGAAATCCAGAGGTATGGCCATATTGGGTTGGAAAGAATGACCCCAATGAGTGATGCTGCAAATTTATTTTCTGATGCTCTAAGCGAGGAGCCCTTGGCTCAGCACGTAACCCAGAGAGACGAAGAGAGTAACATTTTTCATTGGTCAAAGTGTAAGGAGGAAACATAAAGCCAAAGTTATTAGCTGGGAAATTGCGAGGCCCATACCATCTGAGTCATGTAATGCACAGCAACTCAAAAGTTCAATATGGGAGAAGCAGAGGTGCGTGGAGGATGGTTTCAATTTTCAAGCAGTGGTTTGACCACTCATGTTTTTGAAAATTAAAAATAAAATCTTGGCATTGAATTGAGTGAAAAGGATAGGTATTCTGCTCTTGGACCTCTGCCCGCTCACCCTCATGAAACTAGGATTATATATTGTGATGGAAACATAACAACTTCTCCTGCCAAAGAATAGGTCATACATGCTGCAGCCCATGAACCAAAGAATGATTGCTGCATGTAGGGAACCAAACTGCCGAGCCCTGGCATTGATGAATTGTTAGAGGACTCAAGATTTCAGGGTCTTCCAGAAACATTAGACTGTAGGAGGGAAAGGGTCTGAGTACTTGGGGGAGGTTTTGCCAACAGAATGTGAGATCAAAAATACGAGGACAATGGTGATGGAGAGTATGCCTTAATCGGGTGGCCAATCTACCATTCTGAAGCTGGAAAGAAATTGTGGGGATAAAGGGATTAATCTGATGTATGTCTCAACACACCAGAGTCATATGGAACAGAAGTGACTAGTGAGGCCATTTGGGCCTTGGATTATTAAAAGCAAACCCTGGTGATGAAATGAGCCATAGGATCTCAGAGTTGGAAGGGACCTCATGGGCTATCTAGTCCAACCCATACCTGACTAATAATCCCCATCTATACCATTCCAGACAAGTGGTCCCCAAGTCCTGATTCAAAGAGCTCCAGCCAGGGGGCAACCCATTTCTTTCCAAGTCAGTCTATTACACTTTTAGACAACTCTAATCATAAAGAAACTTTTCTTTACTGCAAGCCTAAATTTGTCCCTTTGCAATTTCTCCTATTTGTCCCCTTCAGTCTTTGTTTCTTCAGGCTAAATGTCCCCAGTTGCTTCAGTGAATAACAATAAAAGGTTACAATCTCATGGAGGCCCAAAGCTGGAATCACAGGGAAAAGGATATGTCACCAGAGGATGACATCCCCTGAAAGGGAGCGTTAACCACCTCCTCTTCTCCCTATTTATTCTCTCTCAGCCTCTTGACCCTGATGGGATCTCAGCCAGCATATGGTGCAGAGGCTGCTTATCCTATTCCTCTCTACTCCCATCCAGACCAGACAGGGTGAAAAGCTCTCCTGAAACACCCATTTTGGCCAAGAAATACCTATTCCTGGCCCTGGATTCAGCATCCCCCTTACAGGATGCTGGAGTGTTCATGAGCGCATACTCTTTGGGGAGGCTCAGGATACCTCCTATGTGAGCAAAAGCTGAAAATTGAGCCAAGGAAACAAAAGAGCTTGTCTTAAGTCCTCTCCTCTGTTCTGCCAGGAGTGCTGAGTGAGTGACAATAAAAAAAGCAAGGAAGCCCAACTAACTCTCATGGTGGCTGGGATATGGATCCCTGGGGAATTGCCTTAATCCTGCCCCTGCTTGGAATGAACAGAGAGCCAGGAAAATGCAACAGGTCAGATAGCCCAGATGGCAAGGGGCCCTTCTCAAGAGCTTCAAGATCAGTTTGCAGGGGCAATCCAGATGTGGTTTGTTTTATCTAACGACTGTTCCCTCCCAGAGTCGATTCTCACTGGGTACATACTTTAGGTAGGAGGCTTGTTTGTGCCTTTTTGCATCGCCCCCCCACCCCCACACCAGTGTTTACTTTCAGGGTAAGGTAGTTTGCTATTCTGAAAGCAGGTTCTCCTCAATAATAGTCATCTGCAATTTATATTCTTGTTCAAGGATGGGCCACCTGATCGTATTTGTGTCCAACTTCATTTCAATCTATTTATCAAATGTCTGGGCCTTCCTAAGACCAAAAATGCATTTTTCTCCCTTATGGCAATTTTCCCTTAAGATTTAAGACCATGTGTTTCAAGTGAAACTTAATCCATATGTTTCTGATTCATTTACTGATTAAGTAATTTATGATTGTAAACGGCTTTGAAAATACAAAGCATTATACAAATGCTAAGCATTATTATTATTTACACTTCGACATCAAACAGCTCTTGTGAAACATTTTGTTAAGGGCCTGATGAGCTCCTCTGGAAACTTTTTTGTTTTCCTTTGAATTACTTGGCAACCTTTTTTTGCGAGGATGAAAATGGAACTCAAATCCAGAAATACTTATTGGTGTTTCGAACTAAACATTGGAAATAAAGGCAGCTGTAGACCTGTCCAGATAGGGCCATCTCTCCATCACACTAAAAATGCGGTGGCCTCAAAGGTTGAATGTGTAACGGTGCTGAAAACATAGATGTGCGAAGTGGCAAAGTAAAATACAGAGTGGGAACACTGACAGTGTGGACTTGAGCAGTGGAAATAGAAATGACCAGGGAAGAAAGGGATTTATTTCTTCAGAAGTTTAAAAGAATAAGGAAGGCTAAGAAAAAATGGTTGACGATTTTCCTGATGAGGAGTTTCTATTAGAGCAAAACCAAAGGACTATTTGCCTGAGGAGAAAATTATTTCTCTAAAGGGATCAAAGATTTAGAAGAAAAGTCCGTTTGCTGATGGTTTGAGTATATCTGCATCCACTCCGCAGTTTAGAAAGTCAGATTCTTTTTAAACAAATATTTAGCCACTATGAAATCACAGGTTATGGTGAAACACAGTTAGAGAATCCAGTCCCCAGTAATCCATATCGGTGAATTACGGGAAACAAGATATGCAGCTCTCTTCAGAGGTTTTTTTTTTCACTGTACCTTAGAAAGGGCAGAAGAATATAGATAGCTCTCATGATCATAGGAACATTGATTTAGCTCACAGAATGCCGGAACAAGAGGTGACCTCCTCATTTTATTTATTTTTAAGTTTTATTGATGCCCTTTTTTTAAACACCATAGTCATTTACCCATATGCCATTCTCTCCCCCATTGAACCTTTGATCATAACGAAGAAAAACAGTTAGGCAAACCAATTAAAAAAAATAACAGGATCTCATCTGACAGTATATCCAATGTCCTGCTCCCATACTACCCTAACCTACTGAGAGGAAGAAAGTGTTTCATCATCTTTTCTCTAGGGCCAAGATTGGTCACTGCAATTAATTTGAGTTTGGCTGTCTTTTCTTAGTATTACTTTTATCTATGTTAATGTAATTATGTATATTGTTCTCCTGCTTCCACTTTTTTACTCTGTATTGATTCACATACTTCATCCCACAGATCTCTGAAATTCTTACTACAATTTGTTCAGTTATTTCTCAATGTATGGATACCGATTTTGTTTCCTTTTTTTTTTTGTTATCACTAAAAGTGCTGCTAAGAATATTTTGGTATATATGGACCTTTCCTTCTGTCCTAGACCTCCTTGGAGTATGTGACTAGTAGTAGAAAATATGAGCCAAGGGATTTGAAGAGTTTAACACCATTTCTCACAGGATTCCAAATTGTTTTTTAGAATGGATAAACCAATTGACAGTTCCACCAAGAGAGTATTACTGTGCCTTTCTTCTCACAACTCCTCCAATACAGCTTATCTCTCTCTCTTTTCTCATCTTTGCCACTTTAAGGGGTGTGAGACAAAACCTCAGAGTTATTTTTACCTTGCATTTATAGCAATAATTTAGAACATTTTTTTCAGATGTTTGTTGATTGCGGTTCTTTCTCAAAGGTTCTTAGGCTTTGACTACCTCTACTGGAGCATGGCTATTCTTCTTATATATTTGCGCAAATTACTTGTGTATCTTGAATATTAGACTTTTATCAGAGATATTTGATATAAAGATTTCCCCCTTTAACAGTTTTTCTTCTGTTCTAGCAGCATTGTTTTTCCTATAAAACTTTTAAATTTTATGTAATTGAAATGGTCTATGTTATCTTTTATGATTATCTCTATCCCTTGTTTGGTTCAGAATTTCCCCGCTAGCTGTAGATCTGAAAGTCATACCCTTCCATTCTCTTGTCATTTGCATTAGTTTGGCCCTTAATGTGGTAGATGGTGTTACGTGCTGGTCTAAACATAGTTTCCATCTTACTAGTTTTTCATTTTCCCAACAATTCTTCTTGAATAGGTCCTTCTTCCCCCTAGTAGTTCATGTTTTCAGGCTTATTAAAGACTGGGCTACTGTCTTGAACTGCTTCTGAATCTTGTCTATCTAGTTATTTTCAATGTAGCCTGCATTTTAAATATGTCTAGAATTCTGAGGTCTAGAAAGAGAAGCTGACAACAGTGTGGTGAATAGAGCATTGGGCTTATTTAGAATCAGGGGACCTGTGTTTGAATCCTATTTCAGACATTTGTGAACTACACGAGCATAGTGAAACCATCTTAGTTTCCTTATATGTAAAATGGAGATAATAATATTGACATTATCTACATCACAGATTTATTATAAGAGAAGATTTTGCAAAGGTTTCCCTCACTGAAGGTCTTCTAGAAGAGAGTGGACCACAATTTGTTGGTGATATTGTAGGAAGGATTTTTGTTCAGGGGTAGGTTGAACTTGATGGACTCTGAAGTTCTTGCCAACTGAGATGCTGTGATTCTGTCTAGAAACTTTTATAACATCAGCTGGTGGCAAGTGATGAGAATGTAATCATGTCCCTTGACTTCTAATTTGTGCTTCTTTCCACTTTACATCCTAAATAGACATAAAATTAAGATCCTGTGCCCATAGGCACAAAATGATGGGACACCATCTGAGTACATGAGTCTTGGGAGCATGCAGAGTAAAGGAATGAGTAGTTGTGAACCACAGGCAGTGAGAGAAATGAAAATTAAAACAAACTCAGATTTTGTCTCACATTCACAAATTGGCAAAGATGGAAAAAAGATGGGAGCAGTCTAGGTTGAAGAATCTGTAGAAAGACAGATAGGTGAATGTAGTCTTGGTGGAGCTGTGAAGTGATCCAACCATTCTGGATTTCAATTTGGAATCATGCAGAAAAAGCACCTAAACTGTCCAACCTCTTTTACTTGGGAGGCTCATTACTAGGCATATTCTCTAATAAGGTCAAAGTATATATATGTGTGTCTATATGTGCACATATAGGTGTATGTGCATGTGCATATATATGTACATGTGTGTATATGTATATGTATGTAAGTATATATACATACAAACATATATACATATATACATACATAAATTCATAGTGGCATTCTTTGCGGTAAAGAACTGGAAACAAAATGGGCACCCATATATTGGACTGAATGAATGGCTACTAAATGGCTACTATTTATTTATTTATGGTTTGCCTCTGTGTGTGTGTGTGTGTTACATTTTGAGTTCTGAGTTCTTTCCCTTCCTCTCTCCTAACACTGCATTATAGAAGGCCAGCATTTGATATAGTTAAATATGTGAAATACATACTTTCATATATCAATTCTTTCTTTGTAGTTGGTTTGAATGATCATATTACTCAGAATAGCTCAGTCATTCACAGTTACTCTCCTAACAATATTGTACTTTTACTTTATACAGTGTTCTCTTGGTTCTGCTCATTTCATTCTGTATTATTTCATGTAGGACTTTCCGTGTTTTTCTAAACCTACTTGTCGTTTCTTACAGCACATTAGTATTCCATCACAATCATATACCACAACTTGTTCAGCCATTCCCCAATTGATGGGCATCCCCTCAGTTTCCAATTCTTTGCCACCGCAAAGAGAGCTGCTATAAATCTGTCTTAAGGATATAATGAAATATTATTGTGCAGTTAGAAATGTCAGATGTGTATGAGCTGATGCAGAGTGAAATAAGTAGAACTGAAAGAATAAATTACACAACTAGACCAAAGCAATATAAATTTTTAAATTATCTAAAAGTATATTAGGGGAAAAGAACAATAAAGATCTTGGAGAAGAGATAAAGGAACATTCCTCTACCCTCATGGCAGAGTGTTGGGGCACTATTAGGGCAGGATATCTTATATACTATCAGACAAGGTTTCTGTATGGAAAGATTTTGCTTAATTGTTTTTCTTGGTCATAATGGAGTGTGCAGTGTGGAGAGAAGAATAGATGGGAAATGACTTGGATTAAAAGACAAAATATATCAATGAAACAAATATTTTTAGTGTTAGAATTGGAGTCAAAGGACCTAGGTTTGAATCTCATGGCTGCTATTTGTCACCTTGTAACATATGCTTCTATAACACAGTCTAAGATTGCATTAGCTTTGGGGAACTATGAGTAGGGAAGATTTGATGATAATTCTGTGCTCATTTAGAAGAGAGAGCATGTACTTTGGAATTAATGCTAGGAAGCCTCATGGCCACTAAGGTAGTCTTCTCTTGTTATCTGGTGGGAAATAGAATGGGAACTTCCCTTCAAAGACAAAGAAAACCAGTCCTATGTGTCAAAGGTAGCAAGTAAATTAAGACAATTTGCCAAGTAGGAACAAGAAACACGATCTTGACTCAGAACCCACTGGATTATTCCCAAGGGTGCCATCTGAGTCCACAGAGCAGGAGCACCATGGGCTTTGAGAATAGCTTAGGTCAAATGGAGGCAAAATGAAAAGTAAACACAAGGGTGGAGGTGATCCAACACCATCAATAGATTTATGCCTGCCTCCCCTTCCTCAGGCTGCCCTGATCTCAGCTCCCCTCCTTGATTGTCATCCCCACTCTCTGCCTTCCCACACACGGAGGGTCAGTGGTGCCATCTTGTGTTAGTCAAAGGTTGAAAATCCTAGCCAAAGAAGCATTCTCATCAAGTAAATAGGTCAAGTTCACAAACTCTGGCTTTAGGAAATGTAAGGAATAAAGCATAGTAACAACCACAACAATAATGCACCACTAACAAGTTCACACGCTTTAAAGATGGGGTGGGAGACTAGCTAACTTGGGGATCAGTAACCAAACCACTGAAAAAGCACATTTGTACATAAAGAGTGTTTTTCAATTATTCTGGGGTGGAGGGGAGGGGGGAATAGTCCTGTGATTTCACCTGTGTAGGAACTCCCAGTATGGAAACTCCCTTTCCCGATGCAGGTCTGCACCTCCTTTGAAACTTCGAGCCTTAGAGGGTACCTGTGGCCACTGAGAGGTTCAGTGACTTGCCTGTAATCACACAGTTATGCTTAAGAGGCACACTGCGAATCCAGGTCCTTCTGACTTCAAGGATAACCCTCTATCCAATTATACACACTACCTCTTTTTTTAAAACCAACTGTAATTACTCCAAGGAATGTCTATTTGGCCGCACATCCATGTAAGAAGAGGGGAATCCAGAAATTATATAAGTAATATAAGCCCTTGACTATATAGATTGAAGAAAAATGCAAAGCTAAGTGATCATTTGAACACAGAAAATATCCAAATTGCCATAGAGGACATTTCAGGGGAATCCTCTCAGTCTGATCTGAAAGGAATTATTGGAGTCATTTAGCCTGAACTCAATTTTCCAGTTCCAGCTTTGTCACTGACTTGCTCTGTGATGTTGCCCAAGTCATGCAAACTCCATGAATCTTGATTCCTTCTAGCCCTGACATTCTGTGAATCTATAATTCTAGGTAAATTTTTCCTAAGACAATTTCTCAAACCCATACAGAGCCTGAGGCTTGAAGGGGTTGTCAGCCAGAAGACAGACCTGCTTGGAAGCTCTTCTCCCCGTCGCCTTCCCACTCCCGATTGTCCAGTTGAAATAATGGGGCCAGGTGACAATCTTGAGAACTTGGCAATAGGATGGGCAAGAGCTTAGGAACCACAGCCTGGTCCAGCTGCATACATAGGGACAGGGATGATTTGCGATTCCCCCCAAAAATGGGCCTCCTTACACAAGCAAGCACACAATACAGCCACGGGCACAGAGCCTGCAACTCCCTGAGCAGATGGGAGAGTGGGAATGATGTCATAAAATGAACGCATCATTTGCTGCTGGGGCAGCTGCTGTTGCTGCTGCTGCTGCTGGAAATCCCAGAAAGGGTTGTCTCTTCTCCAGAGCTCATTGGGGTGAGCAAGACCAGGGCAACTCAGTGACTGACGTCTCTGCCGTGTATCACCTGAGATTGCCCCCAGATGAATTTATAGCCATATGGCTGAGGGGAGTTGGGGGGGAGGGAGGATGAATAGGACTTTATGGTGTTTGCCTTTTCCAAGCTTCGTTCCCAGAGTGGAATGCAGAGAACTACTTCACTGAACCCAAAGCTTCACTAGAAAGGGCACTGTTCTAGCCAGCAGGCCTCTCCTGTCTGGTTCAAAGAACACTGATGGGGAATGTCCTTCAAGCTTACCCCTAGCCTATAAGTCCTTCCTGCTTCTAACGTCTTATTCTCATTCTCCAGCAAGGTCCAACTTCAGTCACATCCCTGGGAGGCAGCAGATCACAGTAAAATGGGCACTGGATTTGGAATCCAAAGGCCCAGGTTCAAATCCTGGTTCTTTAGCTTGCTGCCTGAGTGACCTCTCTGGGCCTCACTGTCCTCACCTGCAAAATAAGAGGATTTAACTGGGTGATTTCTGGGGTTCCATCCAGCTATAAATCAATGATCCTAAGGGAAATTCTCTCAGAGAATTCCAATCAATCTGAGTTCCCTCATTCCTGAGCCATCATATCACTTATTGTTACAACATACATTTTGATACTTCATATTTCATAGGGATAGAGCTGGAAGGGGCCTTAGAAAGCATCTAGCCAATCCCTTTACTTTATAGAATAGGCAAATGACCAAAAGAAAGTTCCCCAAAGATCCCTAGGCCAGTGTTCTTTCCGTCATGTTGTCTCTTAGATGAAATTCATTTGTTTTTTTTTTTTAATTTCAAAAGAACAAACACTTGTTATAGATTCCAAAGAGATAATTGCTGGACGGACCATAGAGGCAAAAATGGAATTCCTCACTCAGTTTGCCCAGTTTGGTCAAGTTTCCATCTTAGTATCATTGATTTCAGAGCTGGAAGGATCTTAGCGATCAATTCTGGCCCTCTTCATTTTACAGATGAGGACATAGAAGCGCGGAGAAAATTAAGTGACTTGCCCAAGGTCACAAAGGTGTTTCAAAAAACAAGAAAAACCAATCTCCATAATAAAATATAAAGTTAACATTAAAGTGCATGACTACTGTTTGTGGTAATGGTAATAAATATTAGAATTAACCTTTTATTGGTACCTCCCTGCAGTAGGGGTGGTGATGAAGAATTTTCAGTATAGGTGGTGCAGTGGAGAGAGCACCAGGCCTGGACTCAGACACTTACTAGCTGTGTGACCCTGGGCAAGTCATTTAATCCTGTTTGCCTCAGTTTCCTCACCTGTAAAATGAGTTAGAGAAGGAATGACAACCCACTCTAGTATCCTCACAAAGAAAACCCCACATGGCATCATGAAGAGTCAGACATGACTGAAAACAACTGAATAACAACAAAAATTTAAGGCATCCCTGTAAGTAGCAGAGCCAGGATTTGGGCACAAGTCCAATACTCTTTCTCTGATACCAAGTTGCCTTTGGATTAAGGTGAGTGGAAAGGTTTTTTTAAGACTAGGAGAAAGGGTTGCTCTAGAAGAGGGAGATGGGTCAGTGTGAATAAAAGCACTGACTCCCTCTCCAACCTTTTTTGAATGCTGACATTTTTAATGAACCATTTTGAGGACTGTCCCCATTATATGAGAGTAATTGTATCAGTATCTATTGATTGAGAAATTGAATTATCCCATTATGAATTCAGTAGCAATTTTAAATGAATCTACATTATATTCATCACAATAGCTCCTACAAAGATTTGAAATATTGTAATATCTATGAGTGTGCTGGGACATATCCATGGAAGACATGTTTGCTTATTTATTGTACTAAACCATGCTTCATATTTTGTTGGAGATAAATAGTGATGAAAATGGTAACTCTTGGTGTACGTGTGGATTCCAGGAACTCTTACATTGACTTCCTCCCTCCACCCACTCCCCGTGGGTTGGGAAGCATTAGTCTGCTTAAGGGACATTTGATGGCTTCAGGGGGAGAGGATGCTTAAGCTAGTTCCCAATCTTTTTTTCTGGGGGACGTGGGAAGGGTCATCAGAGACCAAATGCTTATAAGGACTTGGAACAAAGAATGGTAGAATCTCTCTGCGGGTCATGGCAGCTTAGAAGGGAGACCTAAAATTCACTATAAGGAATAATCAAAAATGGACAGATCTTGGTAGCAGTATAAAAAGAAAAACACTCTTTAAGGTCAACAATAATTTGATTAAAAACAAACAAAACCAACAAAGAACCTGGGTTTCAACCCCTGTTCTTTATTATTTATTTCCTATCTACGCATCTTGGTCAAGTCATTTCTTCTCCCTTGGTCTCTCTCTTCATCCGTAAAATGAGGAACTCAGGCTAGGTGGCCTCTGGGGTCCCTTTCAGCCTCAAATCTATGATCTTATGACCCTATGCTATATTGGTCCTAGTATGGATTACACGTTTCACCCAAATAGAACTTGTATAAAATTTATGTGTACCTTATAACTGGTGTTATTTTCTCACACCTACCCTCACACACACATGCACACACACGCACGCACACACACATACACACACACACACACACACACACTTTTAAGGATGTGGATTGTACATGGGGTCTGGCTATATTGAGTACAAAGTAATCTAAATCATCCACAAGGTTTAACGAATTTGCCATTCTCACCTCCACGACCTACTCATTTAGCTATCCTAGCCACAGCTATCTGAAGCTAAGTAGGCTCAGAAAGACATATAATGCCTTTTACTGACTCTGCTCCGGTTCATTGTGTGATCTTGGCCTCATCCTTCTCTGGACTCTGCTTTCCCGTATGTAACTTGAGAGTAATCCCATAATGGCACTTTACACTTGCACCTCAATCTCTACTTTTTCAAGCACTTTATAATCATGATTTACATTTATAGAAGCACTTTCCTCAAGACAGCTCTGTAAGACAGTGCTTATTTTCCCTATTACAGATGAAGAAAATGAGGTTGGGGGAAATTAAATGACTTTTCCAGGGTCACACAACTAGGTTCAGAGGTTGAAATCAAACCAGATGTTTCTCACTCCAAATTTAATACTTTTCCATTATATGATACTGTCCTATTGGCCCATTTCATCTCCACCACAACTTTGTGAGGTAGGTGGGGCAGATGCTATGTCCAATTTGCATTTGGAGAAAAAAGGCTCTTAACCCACAGCTAACTAGTGGTGGAAGCAAGGAGTAAGGCTTGGTCTCCTGATCCCCGGGTTTCCAGCTCATTCTACTGGCATACCCTGATATCAAAGAACCAACCAGTTCCCCATGGCACAAGATGTCTGTAAAGAGTTAAGATCTTATGAATAGAGTGAAGGAGGTTGCCCTAATTAGCTGTGTACCCTTGGGTAAGTCACTAAATCTCTCTTATTTGCAAAAATGTACATAATGATAGTACCTACCCTTCAGAGTTGTGTGAATCAGATGAGATGATGTATGTAAAGGGTTTTACAGACCTTAGAATGCTTTATAAATGCGAGCTATTAGTGTTATTATTTATTATTGCATCCACTCACACATGGTGTTGACAAAGAACACTGATATTAAAATGAATAGGATTTCTGTGAATGAAGACAATGAGTTAGCTTCCATTGAATTACTGTGGTTCTGTGGACCACATTGTTGGGGATTCTGGCTAAAAATGATTTGAAAGCCACAGCATACTTTTCATTGAGGCCGACTCGGACTGACCTGTGGTGAAGCAGTTGTTGTAAAAGAATGTGTGTCCACATTGTTCTCCTGAGTACAGCATTCATAAAGGGTGACCTAACTCTGGCAGGCAGCCACCTTCCCCCAAATCTCCCCAATTAAAAACATATTACCTTCACGTTCGGCCCGGCAGAGTGGAGGGCTACAGCTTTATTTTATAAACACATTTAAACAAGTTCAAAAAGAATGATTCATGCTGGGCTTGAACACTTTATAAAGTTTAGAACTGTTAAACATTTTCACAATGAATGTATCCTGAGAGGGAGCAGAACTCAGCCCTAGGGGAGTATCATCTCACTGGCAAGAAGGCCCCGGGATTACCTGGTAGGATACCAGCCCCGCCAGCTGTAAAAGCTTAATGCCTGAGCTACCTTTCCCCACTCTCCACCCCCCACCCCAACACAGGCCCTGGGACCCAGGGCCTGGCTCTAATCACAGAGAACTGCTTAGCAGGCTCACCCAAGTTCCCTTCCCAGAAAGGAAGGTAATTTCTGGAGCTCACCTCCTCCCTGAAGCTTGCCTTGACCATCCCAGTCCATAGAACTCTCTCTTTTCTGAGTTCTTCTTATGCCTTTAGTCAGATCCACACAATATGGCACCTGATTATTCTCTAATTCTGTGCACATGTTTGTCTTATCTCCCCAGGTGTATTGTAAGGATGGGGCTCAAGGTTATATATATCTCTTCCCTTCTGTGGAATATTCCTGCAGTGCTGGCCACATTGGAGGTAGTCAGTAAATAAAGAACCAAATATGATTGTGATGGAATATCACTGTGCTATAAGAAATGACAAGCAGGATGATTTCAGAAAAACCTGCAAAGACTTACATGAACTAATGCAAAGTGAAACGAGCAGAACCAGAACATTGTAGACAGTAACAACATCGTACAATGATCAGCTGTGAATAACTTAGCTATTCACAGCAATACAATGATCCAAGACCCTCCCAGAGGATTAATGATGAAGCATACATACTAGGCACCTCCAGAGAAAGAACTGATGTCGTCTAAATACTGACTGAAGCATACTATTTTACTTTTTCTTGTTTTCATTTTTTTATTTGAGTCTTATACAAATATGGAAATGTTTTACATGATTGCATATGTATAGCCTATATCTGATTGCTTACCATCTCAGGATGGGGGGAGAGAAGGGAGCGAAGGAGGGATAGAATTTGGAACTCAAAACTTAAAAACATCCCAAATGTTAAAAAAATTGTTTTAACATGTAATTGGGGAAAAATAAAATATTGCATATTAAAAAAATAAGGAATCATCATTGAAGGAGAGCTCCGGGAATCTGCTTCTTGGTATCTTTTTAAGCCCAGCAATAACAATTTCATTGGCATAGGGGACTCCAGAGGAGGAGACAACCTCTAGCAAAGTAGGTTAGCACATGCTCTGTAATTTATAGTCTTAGATGGGGGAAGGAGGAGAGATACTGAGAGGTGAAAAGACTTGCCCAGGGTCACACAACCAGTCTGTGTCAGAGATGGGACTTGAACTCAGTTCTTCTTGATTCCTTGTCTATTTCTCTCTCTTTTATGGCCATACTGAATAGTCCATTGTTTTCTTCATATCTCTGCTCAAGCATCATCTTCTCCAGGAAGCGGGAAACCTCCTGCCAGGAAACCCTCCCCTCCATTTTTTTTATCTTATATTTATTTTGTACATGCATATATACAGATATGCATATATACCATTTGCATATACTTGTTTATGTATCTATCCCCCTTCTCTCTATTCCCCAGTGGAATATAAACTTCCTGAGAGCAAAGAATTTCACTTTTGCCTTTGTATCCACAACACAGCACAGTTATGATGCCATTGGTCCTCTTTCAGAACCAAGGCCAAAAAACACCACCTAGCATGGTGTTTGCTATACATGTGATGGGCAGCTAGGTGTCACAGTAGATAGAGCACTGGACCTGGAGTCAAGAAGACTCACCTTCTTGAATTCAAATTTGACCATGGACACTCAGTAGCTGTGTCACCTTGGGCAAGTCATTTAACCCTGTTTTCAGGTTCATCATCTGGAAAAATGAGCTGGAAAAGAAAATCGCAAACCTCTCGAGCATCTTTGCCAAGAGAACCCCAAATGGGGTCACAAAGAGTTGGACACAACTGAACAACAACAGATGTTTAATAAATACTTGGGGGTGATTGAATGATTGAGTTAGTATGGTAGAGTGGAATTGGCACTGGACCAGAATTTGAAAGATCCAGGTTCTAATCTGAATTCTTCTAGGTCTGATCCTCAGGTTCCTTTTCTAATAAAATGGTCATAGGCTCAGAATCACTGAATGTTGGCATTGGAATCTGGTCCAACCCATACCCCCCCCTCCAAAAAAAGAATCCCTGTCAATTACCAGCAAGGCCTTGCATGGAAACTTCCAATGAGCAATCATCTAGCTGGAGCTGGAAGGGATCTTAGGGGTGATGGAGTCCAACTCTTTCCTCTTATAGCCAAGGAATCTGAGACTACAGAGGCTAAATGACTTGTCCTGGGCTACAGAGCCCATGAGTGTCTGAGGTGGGACCCATAACTTTCTGACTCCAGGTCCAATTTTTCTTCTCCTTCACTATGCTGTCTCCCACCCACTTCTACACAAGGCAGCTACTTCTGAATAGCTCCATCCAGGGGTATGTGGGAACCGGCTCAAATTGGAGCCCAAGAGCCAATTGTTAAATTTTTGTTGTGAGCATTTATATCTCAGAAGTCAGAAAACCCCAAGAATTAGGACTTGATTTATTGTTTTGTTGATTATCTGACCTTATAAAAGTCATGGAAAATCTATTAATAATACAAACTTAAAAGTATGTCCTGTATGCTTTTTTTCCCCCTTGGAGAGATGGTTGTTAACATTTACCAGCACACACTATAGCAAACCTAAACTTGCCTCTTAACTCATTGCTTCTGCCCTGTGGGGATGGACAGAATTTACTAATTGTTGCCAGGAGATGGCAATGGAGAATCCAACTGGATTCAAAAGGTCAGCCCTTGAGGACCTAGAGGGCCACATGTGGCCTAGAGGCCATAGGTTCCCCACCCCCAGCTAGAGGTTAACTGAGCCCAGGATAGTCCCTGGGAGTTTCCCACCCAACTTCAGCCCCAACAAATCTCTGCTTTTAGCTTGTTTTCCTGTCAATTGTCTCTTCCCCTCTGGTAATTGATTTGGGAAGCTTCCAGTTACTGCAGAGTTCTGTCAGTGGTTTCTTGGGAATCCAGGTTTGACTGGAATCCTCAGAATGTTCCACATTGGACAGCTTTGTCTCCCCAGCTGCACCAGAAGCTCCCTGGGGACCTGACTGGTATTTCCTGTTGTCCTAGGTAGCCTCTATTGCATTGATAGGGATTAATTATTGCCCTGCCTAATGACACAAGATTGCTTTGAGAATCCTATGAGATAACGTATGAAAAGGGTCTTGAAGGCCTTAAAATGCCACAAAACATAAAATATTGCCATTAGCTTAAACGGGTTGCTTATATTTTTAATTAAAATATTCTTATCTTTTACAAAAATATATTTACAAAATATAAACTTTATAAATATATTTACAAAATATATTTTATAAAAGTAATCTTATTTAGGGGGCGTTTCTAGCTGTAGCCCACCTGGATGTCTTTAATATTGCTAAGTGAACACTTAATAAGCAGGCTGCTAGCTAGCACCCACTAACTTCATACCTAGGGACTGGTTCAATGAGAATGATTCTGAGAATCCATTTGTAAGGCTCAATTTTCTCATCTGTAAAATGAGGGGGTTGGACTAGATGATGTCTAAGGTTTCTCTGAAATCCTACAACTCTATGACTCTGAGATTAGCTATTTCCTATAGCAAAGCAACACCTTTCAGCTCCTGGGTAGATGGACCAAAAGAATTTCCAGTTTAGGATCTTGGCTTATGACGTACCAAATTTCTTAGAAGAATGAACACAAATACAGGATTGTGAAAACTGATCTTAGTCCAGCCAGGTATAGGAGACAGTGCAAGGCTGGATGTTAGAAGAGCCTTGGGGGGCAGCTGGGTGGGGCAATGAGTACAGCACCGGCCCTGGAGACAGGAGGACGTGAGTTTAAAACCGGCCTCAGACACTTAGCACACTTACTAGCTGTGTGACCTTGGGCAAGTCACTTAACCCCAATTGCCCTGTCTTGCCCCCTCCAAAAAAAGAAAAAAAAAGAAGAGCCCTGGACGTGAATCCTGGCTCTGATAACAGTTACACGACCTTAAGCAAAATTTAAAATTTATACATAATATATGTGTATGCACACACATATGTTTGTTTTTACACAACAGATAGTGCCTATATATATATATATATACACATATGTATACAATATAATATATATATAAATATAGGATAGACCTGTACAAGTACACGTTATCTCTCCCATTAGACTGGAAGCTCATTGAGGGCAGGGACTATTCCATCTTCCTCTTTGTATCCTGAGTACCTAGCAGCGTGCTTGGCACATCACAGTCACTTGATAAATCTTTGTTGGTGGATTATTTTTAGTCTCTATTTCCTCATCTCTAAGTGTATATAAGGATCCTTGAAATAACTACCTCGCAAAGTGTATCAGGAGGGCAGAGTTTATAATCTCAAAGAGGATCATAAACATGTCTGAAAGGTTCGGAATCGCCGGATATAAGAAACTCTCAAAGTAGAAGGCAGAAGAATCAAAACATTTATTTAGGCTCAACAGTAACCAACCCATGAACCAGCAACCCCATTTTGATATGTTGATCATAATCTTCCAGGCCCAATAAGTACGCCTTGAAAGAGTAACCAGGAGGCTACAGAGAAACATGATTGCGTAAAGCAAAATCATGTTTCCCCCTTTTATGGTAATAAGATTACCCACTGGACTGAAGTCTTTGTTCAGCTTCCTCCCGTAGATCAGCTCCGCTACTGGCAGCTCCTGCCTCAGCTGTGTCTGTGTCTGTAACTGAAGCTGCAACTGTAACTGACGATGTAACTGTCGCTGTAACTGACGATGTAACTGTCGCTGGCTCCAACCGGAAAAGGAAAAGAAAGAATCTTCAAGCTGTCCTCTCCCCTCTTATAGGGTTTTTGACATCATCAAGCTCCGCCCTAATGACCAGGGCCGATTGGTTCCTGAGTTGGCCCCTCCCCCTAGCATAGACATTAACACCTCCCCTCAGCCAGCCCCATGACTCCTCACACAGGAAGCTGTCCGCTTCCCGGCATGCTCCCCGGGCCTCCTGCCCCGGAAGAGCAAGCCACAGTGTCCAGAGGCTCAATGAGGCAAGCTGAGCCATTCAAAGAAAACAAAAGCCATTATGGCTACACAAAGTTGTGAGAAAAGAGTTTTGCAAAGTAGTATTATTAATGTGAGTGACTACTAACAAAAATATCAGGGCACCAATGGGGAAAGCACGAAGCCCGGGGACCGTGTCTGAGAGAGGGGCATTGTTGCTGAGCTGCCAGACCGAGTTCCTTGGTGGTTTACTGATTATAGGTAGGAGTCAGAAGAAGATTGGGATGAGCCTCAGTTCTCCCTCTAAATAGCTGCACAACCTGACTCAGTTCATAGAACCCTAAGTTGGGGGCCGGATGAGGCCTCAGAAGTCATTTGGTCTGACCTATACCTGACACAGGAACCTTCTCTGCAGTGTCCTTGAGAAGTGGTCAGTTTTTGTTTGCCATCCTTGCATGAGGGGCAGCCCACTGCCTCCCGTGATGGCCTATTCTCCTCTTGGATTGTTAGATATCCTAATTGTTAGGAATTTTTGCAAGCCTAAATTTGCCTCTTGGTGAATTTCCACTCACTGCTCCTAGTTCTGACCTAGGAGGCCAGGTGCCTTTAATACGTGAAGAACTGGATCCTCCCACCAGGCCAAGTCTTCTCCAGGCTCAACACCCTCCATTCCTTCCAATATTCCTCGTATGGAATGAAATCTGGGCCCTTCACCATACTGGTTACCCTCTATAGTGCCTAAGGTTTTAGCCCCAGTTTTCCATTCTGTAAGGAGAATTCTTCTCAAAATACATCAGTAACCGTGGGGGTAGCATCATATACAGTATTAGCATCTCTGTTCTAAGATGGGGTGGAGGGAAGGCTCCTGCAAATTCAGTACGTCATCTGCTCATTCTACTAAGCCTGGTCTGTGCATTACAACTCAGTTGTTCTTGACCATTTTATATTGGTCCAAATCAATAGAAGCTGAAAAGTCTAAGTTTAGAATCAGAAGAGAGGTTGGACCAAGGCTTCTTCTTCTTCTTTTTTTTTTTTTTGAGAGGTAATTGGGGTTATGTGACTTCTCCAGGGTCACACAACTAGGAAGTGTCTTAGACCAAATTTGAACTCAGGTCCTCCTGACTCCAGGGTCAGTGCTTTATCCACTGTGCCACCTAGCTGCCCCCAGACCAGGGCTTCTTAACCTAGGGTTCTTGACCTTGTTTTATATAATATATGCATGCATGCATGTGTGTATGTATGTATGTATCACACATGCATATATATACATATAATTGTATATTATAATGTATACTATATAAACAAATATAATATATAAGTATATATAATAGATTAATATATATCATATATAAATATATAAAATTAATATTAAAATTATAAAAATATTTTAAATATATAATACAACATGTAATATAGATAAATATATTATGAAATATAAAATTTCTCTATTTCTAAATATCTCTAAATATAATTCGTTTCCTTAGTAACATTTTATATTTTATTTTATACATTTAAAAGTATTGTTCTGCAAAGAGATTCATAGGCTTCACCAGACTGACAAAGGGGACCATGACACTGAAAAGGTTAAGACCTCCTGATCTAGTCCATCTCTATCATTTTATAGGGGGAAGGAACAGAAACTAAAAGAGGTGAGGGACTTAGCCAAGGTCACACACGCGGTAAAGAACAAAGGCAGCATCTTAACACAGGTCTTCTGCCTCTAGACTTGGCATTCTGTCCTATCGATATACTCATTAGGGTGCTTTGTTTAAAGAAGCTCCACGACCACAGAGCCACAGAACTTGTGAGACGGAGCGGGGCTTAGAAGTCCTCTTGGGCCTGGGTCAAGGCTTTCATTTGACCAATAAATGAGCTGAAGTCCAAGAGAATGAAAGTGACTTTTGAAAGTTATTCTGTCCTGTGTACTTATCCTGGCAGTTCAATAAAACTCCAAAGTAATCCTTCTTAGGACAATTCCTATTTATGTTCCTTAGTGGGATACTTCAACCTTGTCACCTCCACGAAGCCTTCCTTGATTACCCCAGGCCAAGGGGACGTCTCTCCCTTCGGAGCTCCAGTAGTATTTTCTGTACATCTCCTCGGGCCCCTGTCACATACAATCTTATGTTCTCAATTAATCTTTTCATGTATGTTCTGTCTCCCAGGCTAGACAGGAGGGTTTTCTGGAAAGTAGGGACCAAGTTTTGGTCATTTCAGTATCCCCACACTGCCTCACCTATAGTAGACGCTTTATTGGTTAATTTTGAAATAGGACTCCCACTGTTGTAAAGTCAATTTAATTCAATTCATAGAGAACGTATTGAACTTCCATCATGTACTTTGCACTGAGTGCTAGATACTAGAGACACTGTGAAGTTACATATAGGCCATTGAATTTGGAGTCAAGAAGATCTGGATTCAAATCCTACCTTGTATACTTACTAGCTGTGTGACCCTGGGTGAGTTTCTTAACTTTTCTGTGCTGCTCTTTCCTCATCTAGAAAATTAGGTATTTAGATTTATGGACCTCTAAGGAGGACTTAAGGATTTATTTATACCTCTAAGGTCCAACCCAGACCAAAATCTATGAACCTAGGACCTTGAAGAGGGATGTTCAAGGGAATAACAATCTTGTTAGAGAGATAAGAATGTGGCATGTAATAATTAGAAAATAGTAGGTGGTACAGTGGATAGAGTTCTGGGCTGTAAGTCAGGAAGACTCATCTACCTGAGTTCAAATCTGGCCTCAGACACTTCCTAGCTGTGTGACCCTGGGAAAGTCACTTAACCCTTTTGGCCTCAGTTCCTCATCTGTAAATGAATGAACTGGAGAAGGAAATGACAAACCACTCCAGTATCTTTGCTAAGAAAACCCCAGATGGGGTCACGAAGAGTCAGACACGACTGAAATGACTCAACAACCAAACTACATATATAGTCTGCCCCCAAAGTTCTCTGGAAGTCCTCCTTGGGTGGCTCTGCATGTAAGGGAGTTGGCCCTGGGTCCTCATAGGCTATGCCAAGAGGGTTTGAGCTTTGACAAATCCTCCCAAGCTTGAGAGGCTTTGAGGCCCAGCTGGGAAGCTAGAAAGACCCAGCAGCTCAGGGGTCTGCCTAGCTCAGTCCTTGAGAGGCTCATCACTGGCTGCTTGATGACCAGATGGCTAATGTTTTTGTCCAAAAGAACTCAGGAAGAGCATCTACTAACATGTCTGGGATTTGAAGCTTCTCTTATGTTGGTTGCTTTCCACCTCTCCAGTCTTCCTACCTACTACTCTATCTCAAGTAGGCTATGAGTGTGCCATACCGACCTACCTTCTGCTCCTCACACATAATGCTCTCTCTCCCGCATCTCAGCCTTCGCACTGGCCATATCTCATGCCTGGAATGCCCTCCCTCCTTTCCTCCACCTCTTGGAACCCTGTGTTTCCTTCAGTACTTACTTTAAGTGCCATCTTCTAAATGAAGCCTTTCATATCCCTCCAGTTATGAGTGACCTCCCTCCCCGAACCACCTTGTATTCCTCTTATGTCTATATTTTATATATTTATATTGTTTCCCTCATTAGACTGCAAGGCCCTGAAGGGTAGGCTCTGATTCACTTTTGTCTTTATGGCCAGGCCAAGCACACAGATGGCACTTAATAGCTGATGAGCTGGTTGAGCGATTCAAGGAGAGTTTGCCATTTGCATCCATGAAGAGGCTCCACACCGATGAAATCAAATATTCTCAAAGTAATTAAGGCCTAGACACAGTTCTGGAGACAATATAACCAGATGCCAAGATGCAGAATATAGGCAGTAAGTACCCTGAGAGGTCAGAAAGGGGAGAGACCAGCAGAGGCTACTAGATTCCTCTACAAAAGCCAACAGTTGACTACACTTCCCATGTCCAGAGCAGCTTCTAACTCAGGCTCAAGTGCCCTCACTCCAACCCCAACCCTACCTTCGATACACTCAAAGTCTTGTGGTTTTGTTCCCCCTAGAGCCTGCTCATACTCCTGAGAAGGGGAGGACAGGAAGGGAGTGGGATGGGAGGAGGTGAGCAATGTGGAGAGGAGCTCATTTGTTTCCATAGCAGACAGATGGGGTTAGTCAAAACAATACAGTGGGTATTCAAAATAATTCTTCAATTTAACAATATTTACCAAGTGTTATGAGGCTGCTAAGTCACACATAGAAGCAATGAGTCAAAACAGCACAATAGAGTAATGATGACGGTTTCCCTGAAGTTTCACAATATTTATATGTTTTCGGAATACATATTACATATAGGCTACAAGTCAGAGAATCCCCAAATTAGAAAGGACCGCAGAAGTAATTTATTCCAATTCCCTTCCCTGTCCCCCACCACCAGAAAAATAAATCCTCTCAACAACATTGGCTTCATAGAATGTAAGGACTGGACGAGACCACAGAGATCATTTAATCCCATACCCTCCTGAGAAATGAATCCCCTCTTTCAGTTCCCTGCTCAGGGGTCATTCCCCCTCTGCTTAAACACCTCCAGAGGCACTTGACCTCCTTATTTCGTTATTGGACAGTGCTAATAATTACAAAGTTCTTTTTAATGTTAAATGAAAACCCACCTACCTATGGCTTCCATTCTTTTGTCGTAGTCCTTTCCCATGGGTCCAAGCAGAAAAAGTCTTAGCTCTCTTCCGAAAAAGGAGAGAATAGCGATGGTTTTAGTATACCTGCTAAAAATAACATCGAACACAAGTGTGTCTGGTAACACTAATGACACAAGCAAGGTTTGTTTTCTGCCATTTATATGATAAGAGCTGTTCTGGAAATTTAAAATTACTAACTTTGCAAAAATTAATCAGATATAAAAACACAACTCCCTCTAGAATAAGGGCACATGTTTTATAATAAGGAAAACGAAAATAAATTGTTGCCAACAACCTCTCCCCCTGTCCCCCCTCCACCCTCACTCCAGAGAGCACTGGGTTGGAGAGGTTAACTTGAAAATTCGGCATCCTAGAAACATGTGTACACATCTGGCCTAGTAGTTATGAAGATTAATGTAATGCAGAGTGTCAGAATTCCCACTGACGTTTACTCAGTTTATCCAAACAATTTAGTGGAATCCTCTGGTGAGTATGAGCCGCACTCTGCAGTGTAATGCAGACACTTAACCTCTTGAATTCTGATTTCCCCAGGGACATATGTGTATGTTTTATTCTTTAATTGCTAAAACAATAAGGTCATGTACAAAAACAATACAGAAAGCACTTGAAGTTTAAGACGAAAATAAAAAGAAAAGAAAGCAAAGCTTGGCTGACGTGAAGGACAGTCTGTACAAGCAAGACCAGGGAATTGGAGGAAAATGTCACAAAAATCACACCATTCATGTGTTTCCAGTGTAATTATTGGTCCTAGAATCAAGTGAAATACAATTCAGCGCAGGCCTGACTACAAGAACAGGCTGATTCTATATTCTGGTTATGTCCTGATTCAGTAAGTTCTGGAATAAAAATAGATTCCCATTGGTTTCGAGGTGACTCTCAAAGTAACACTTTGAAAACAACTTAGATTTAGTTTGTGATTAAAAACAATCACAACCACCACCACCACCACCAAAAAAATGGACTTGGAGATTAGTTCAAAGGTTCAGTGGTCAGTGCTCATTCAGTCAACAAACATTTATTTATTAATTCATCACAATTTTTTTGTTATATCTTTCTGTTCAGGAAAAGTACCCAGTGTTTGTTAATGTGTCAAAATGAAAGAGGATTTGTATTTGATGTTAGTGGCTCGAAACTGAGAGACGGTGTGGTACAGTGTATAGAGGGCTGACCTTAGAGTTTGCGTCTGGTGTATATTGGCTATGTGACCTTGGGTGAGTCACTACCCCTTAGTGACCCAGACAATTCTCTAGTCCTATTAGTTAAATAAGAGTAATATCTAATGTTTATATGGGGCTGGCTGTGTGCTAAGTGTTTTGTAATTACTGTCTTATTGGATCTTCGCAACAACCCTGGAGGAAGGTGCTGGTATTATCCCCATTTTACAGAGGAGAAAGCTGAGGTTAAGTGACTTGCCCAGAGTCACGTAGATAGCAAGTGTCTGAGGCTGGATTTGAACTCATGTCCATCCTGACTTCGGGCCTGGCATGCTATTTGTTGAGCTGTTGTTATAGAATAGTTGCTGATTTGTGTTGGTGGAGAGAATCTCTTCCCTGGGAATTCCCTATACTTTCAGTTCTCAAGCTTTTTGGTCTCAGGACCCCTCTGCATTTTTAAAAATTATTGAGGACCTTTTGTTTATGTGGCTTATATATTTCAATAATTAACGTATTAGAAATTAAAACACCTTAGTATTATTATGAAAATGGCTTTGACCTCACGGATTCACTGACAGGGTATCAAGGAACCCCAGGAATCCACTTACTGCACTTTGGGAGCTGCTACCCTATACTAGGCAATTCACAAGTCCGGTGCCAAAAAAGTGCATGTAGGTATATTGCATATAATAGCATGTATTTATATGTAGTATAGAATATATGATGTCACATATATTAACAACATACTTAAATATATATGATACACAATATTATATATAGTCATATATGTTACCATTTACTATAATGAATTATACGCATATAATTAATACTACACTATAATATTACATATTATAATATATTACATATTATCATTGTGAATAGTATATTATTATAGTTATATTACATAATAAGTTAATAACACTTTAGTAATAGGTAATATAACCATATACTATGATAGTAAATTATATGTTACTAATACAACATGATAATATGGTAATATATTACGTAATTATATAGATGTATGGTTACATATGTTAACATTTAGTATAATAATAAATTATACCTACAATATTAATAATAATTGATAATACATTATAGTGTATATTATAATGTGATATAATATAATGATGCATTACGTGCTTATAATTATATGGTATTCTGTCTGCTCACATATTATCTAATAATCTATATCTATATTAGTGCCCTGGTTATTTCCGTATTTCTATTAGCCTGGTTTCCTGAGATAGAGCTACTTGAGGATAAAAATGTGCTACCATTAACTTTCTAACACGAATGCTAGCAGAAACTTAGGAGAAGATTTGATGGACTTATTCCAAGGCCATGAAACAGGCTGCCCCGGTGAGTAGAAAGTCAGTCTCAGGTTTAGCAAGGCCCGGCTAAGGTTGTCTCACTCACATATAGTAGCCATGTCATCCTCTGCGCTGGTATGAATTTCCATATGAGAAGTTACATATGTCAATAAAATCAGGCATTTGGGGGAAAATTCCAATGCTTCCTTCATATTTGGTTTTTTAAAGATCTCTGTTTTTATGGAAGTTGTAGAGCTGTTACTACAAGGTCATAGAGTAATGAAAGACTCAAATAAAGTTATCAATACATTTTATTTGTTGGTATTTTTTCTTTGCACGCAGAGCAGTATCCTTCTTTGTGATCAGAATAGCCCTGTAGAGACTCGTTCATCAAAGCAGAAATGACAGGTCTATACAAAGGCTCCCTGAGAACCAGAATCTATGTGAAGGCAGTATATTTCTTCTAGTAGAAAGAGCAATAGATTTGAAATCAGGAGGTCTGGGTTCCCCTGTTACATTTCTGTCACAAGCTTGTTATGTGACCTTGGATAAGTCCCTTAGTATCTTAGTGTCCGGCTTTCTCTACCCCCTCCCCCCACAAGGATATCTCATCAAGTCCATATTCTGTATTATGAAGCAATACAGAAGAATGGGAGAAGCATGAGTCTTGGACTTCAAGGGATTTGTGCAGTGGAAATTTAGAGACATCTTTACCCCTAATGTTCATATGGACTATTTGTGCCCGATGTGGTAGAGCTTTCCAAGCTCGCATTGGTCGGATCAGCCAGTCAGACACACTCTACCTTGACCACAACATAGTGATGTCATTCTGGGTCCTTTTGAGAGTGAAGGACAACAACCAACCAAGCAGCCGTGCAGAAGATACGGGTTTAAACCCTAAGTCTGCTGCTTCCTACCTGGTGATTTTAGGCAACCTTTCTAGTCTCGGGTCCCTCAGCTGTAAAATGATAATGTTGGACTAGACGACCTCTAAAACCCCTTCCAAGTCTGGGATTTCTCCCACATCTCAGAATTTAAAGATGGAAGAGATCTTAAGAGCCAACTAGTAAAAAGGAGTCCTCGCTACAACATCAAACCACTCAGGCTTGAATTCCCTGTTCTGACATTTACCAGCTTTGTGCCCATGAGCCGCTGTCATAACATTTGAGCCTCAGTTTCTCAATCTATAAAATAAGATACTTGCACTACTTACCTTGCAGGCTTGTTGTGAGGAGTGCCTGGCATAGAGTAAATGCCTAGTGAATGCTTATTAACTTGACTTTGTAAACCTCAAAAGTAGTGTAATTTGGAGGAAATTGTTTCTTGGTGATAATTTCAAAGCATCAAAGTGGTCTTTGGGGGCTTTTGTCAATATGTTTTTAAAAAATGAGATCCACAGCCTCAGGAAAAAATATGTCCAGCTAAAATATTATATTTACCCACCTGTATACATGTTTATTCTCCCAATAGAATGTGAGCTTCTTGGGAGCAGAGCCTGTTTTTGTTCTTCATTCACATCCATTCAATTCCATAAGGATCTGTTAGGTGCCCACGGTGTGGCAGACACTATGATGGCACTAGGATATAAAAACAAAATGAAACAGTTCTCGCTCTCAAAGAGGTTACATTCTAAGGGGGTACACTTTCTATCCCCAGCACAGTGAGCATTATTTTGCCATTCAGTGGTTTCAGTCGTGTCCAACTCTCTGTGACTCCATTTGGAGTTTTCTTTGCAAAGATACTGGAGTGGTTTGCCATTTCCTTCCCCAGCTCATTTTACAGATAAGGAAACTGAGGCAAACAGGATTAAGTGACTTGCCCAGGGTCACACAGCTAGTAAGTCTGGCCCATAAGACTGCAGACCTAAAGCTAGAAGGGGTCTCAGAGTTCTAGTGACAATCCCTCATTTTCCAGCTGAGGAAACTGAGGCCTGGCCAGTGCGTAAGATACAAAAAGTCTAATATTTAAGCTTGCCCTCAAGGAATTTACAGTCTGGTAGAGGAAATAAGGGGCAACTCGGTGGTGCAGCGGATGGGGTGCCAGGCCTGGAGTCAGAAGGACCTGAGTTCATATTTGGCCTCAGACACTTACTAGCTGTGTGACCCTAGGAAAGTCACTTTCCAGATGTCTCATCGGTAAAATGAGCGGGAGAAAGAAATCAGACACAACTGAAACAATTCAACAGCAGAAAAGAGGAAATAAGATCTATGGACAGACAAATAGAATAGAAATGAGAAGAAATGCCCAAGAGACACTCATGAGCTGTATTACCCAGAGCAAGTCACTTAATCTCTCAAAGCCTCAGTTTCCTCTCTGTAAAATGGGGGAAACAATACTTATAAAATCACTTATTTCAGGAGAGCAGCATGGAGTGGTGGTTAGAGAGCCAGCCTCAGATCAAGGAAGACCTGGATTCAAATCCTACCTCTGACCCATATTGATCGTGTGACCTTGGCTAAGTCAATCTCTCAGTGCTCTAGGTAGGTAGCTCCCTAAGAATATGAGTTGTAGAGAAGGTGCCCACCTGGATCAGTGCAGGCAGTGTCCTCACCTGGGAGTTCTCTACATCATTGGTATAGAATTCAGGGGCAGGGGGAACCTGTGGCCTCGAGGCTGCATGTGGCTCTCTAGGTCCTCAAGTGAGGCCCCTTGACAGAACTTTGGTTCAGTTCTGTGAAGTTTGGATTCGGTCAAGGGCCTGCACTTGAGGACCTAGAAGGCCACACGCAGCCTCAGGGCCGCAGGTTCACCACCCCTGGTATAGATCCAGTCCTGACACCTATCCTAACACATCTCACAAAGTGGGGTTTTCTTTGCAAAGATACTGGAGTGGTTTGCCGTTTCCTTCTCCAGCTCATTTTACAGATGAGGAAACTGAGGCAAACAGGGTGAAGTGACTCGCCCAGGGTCGCACAGCTAGTAAATGTCTGAGGCTGGATTTGAATTCATGCTGATGAGTCTTCTTGATTCCAAGCCCAGCGCTCTATCCTGTGCACTACCTCGCTCCCCAAAAGCACTACACAGATATGTTATCATCCCATTAGTACTATCATTATCTTCCATATTCAGACAAGATCTTGACCTTGGCACCTTAAATGCAGCATACGCCTCTGTGGCTGCATATCAACGTCTCTGCTCTCTAAGGCTCCAATTAAAAAACAGAATAAACCGCCCCAGTCCCTGACTTTACTGCCCACTTTACTTTTGGTTATTGAATATCTTTTCATAGGTGGAAATCTGCGCTGAACTTAAATCTAAACTGCAAATCAAACAGAACGGACAACGTGCTGGCCAAGCTTTAACAAATGCATTCTAATCACCCGACATCTTATGGATGAGAACTAAAGATGAATCTAGGGGGCATTTTCTCTGTGCTTTTTTTTTTATTGAAAGAATTAAAAACAACTACACCTGCCCTCCTGCCATCCAGTGTGAAACAGCTAGAAATACACGGGGGCCTCATTATAGAGCTCTCCTTGGGGTCCTTGCTGTTCGTTATAAGGTGAGACTGCCTTTTAACGAGGGCCTTTTGGTACTTCAGTAACTAATCCCCCTTGGACAGAGGCCAAGCTGGTCCTGCCTTATGCTGAACTTAGTCAGCTTCCAGGGTCTTGACCAAAAGCTCGGCTCTCCCACAAGACAGAAGGCTGAGAATTTACTTGACTCGAGAAAAGCTTCAAGCAGAAAGACCTAAAGAAAGACAACCAAAGGTGCCCACATATTGCTCCATGATTCCTTTCCTAGTCCACCCCAACCAAAGCAAGAAGAGAGAATGTGTACGATCTCAGAGTCACAGAGGCTCCTGCGAAATCCATCCTGGAGAACAGCAGGAAGCCTAGAACCCCAATCTGGCCATCAAACTGATCAGACAATAGACTATACCAAACATTCCTTGCAGTCCATCCTCACACAAGAGCTATTAAATTTCAGAGCATGCAATTAGCAGATATTTTAAGCAGGCCTTTCTAGGGGAAGAGGCATCTGCTGAGGCAGGAACCATAGTGGGCTGAGCAAAAACTGAAAATCAATTGTCAATTCTGCACATCTTTGTCTAAGGTCTCAAACCTCCAAGGAAAAAGCAAAGATGCCCCAAGCTCTTGCCAAACCCCGGAGACTCTGTCTCCACAAGTTGGCTCAGCAGCTGATATTTTAGATATGCTGGTGATAATTTAGTAGTTTTATTAAACAATGTTATTGGGTGCTTAGGGAAGCCATGTTCACTCTGGTGCCAGGGCACAATTTAGTATAATACTGCTTCAGCAGGCTAAATAGTCCTCCAGTGGCCCAAGGAAGGGAATGTGGCTTTTTAGAGTACCCCGCTTATGTAGCAGGAGAAGTGGATGCTTAGCTAGTGAAGACCATGTACCTTTGTTACTGATGACCTTAGGAAACAAAGCTGAAACTAACCACTATTGTGTTCAGGGCAGATGGCACTAATCCTGCTGCCACAGGTGGGACAGGTGGAGGGAAAGCCTCTGGAGTGGAGCTGTGGGTACATCACCTATTGGTTTCTTTTTTAACTCAGCAGTCTTGCAAACCAGGGGTGAAGCTCAGATGTTTTTATGCTGCAAAAAGACTGCAAGGACTGAAGGCACCTTGAATTTGGGCACCCTGAACAAAACCCCCAGGCCTCCCTTACTAGTATTGTTGTTGTTTGAGCCTTTGTTCTCGAAGGGGACCATGACATCAGGGAGAGGATGCTATGATGTGCAAGTGAATTGGATTTAAGTGTAATCCATTGCTCAGAGGGCCATTTGCATAGGACTCTCCTCATTGGTGGAGACTGATTACTTAATGCTCCATACCTGCTTGAGAGAAGAGTAGGTGAGGGCTGGGGAGAAGAGAGATCCTGGTCTTTTCATTTCCAACTTCAGAAGAGAAGATATGTGGTTCTAGACTCCTGAAGAGAGACACTGAGAAGAAGGTGACATGTGAAGGAGCTGCCTCCTTGATTGTGTCCCTATTCCCTTCTTCTTGTTGGTTGTCCTTTGTTTTTGAAGAGGACCAGTGACAGCATGGGTGATAGCTTGACATGCCTATAAATTGGATTTAAGTGAGGCAGAGTTGCACAAAGTCATCGGCCTCACTTTCTCTTCCAGAGTCACTGAAGTCTAGTGGCAAGACAAAAGTCAAGATGACTGGGGGTGGTCTGGGTTACAGTGGATGACCTTGGCATCTTCCATGTCTGACCAATCTCTAAGCGCTCCACAGCACCTGCTTCAGCTATCTTCATGGCCTTTGGAATAAATTGTTCTCATTCACCCATTCTGCCAGGGGCAAGTCTTCACGTGCTTGGGGTACACAACCCTCTAACTCAGCACTTCTTAAACTGTGAGTTGCAACCCCATATGGGGCCACATAACTGAATGTGGGGGTCATGAAAAATCTGGCAACAGTAAAAGGTTTATGAATGTGCAACGACAAAAATACCACTATCAAATATTCCACCAAGATTTAATCCTTTATGTAAAAATAAACAAGCACATTCATCTTGTTAGTATGCAAATTTGCTTTCATCTTTAATAAATGGTAAAATTATATGTATACCAAAGAATTGTTTTAAAATAAGTTTCTTTATGATTTATTATCAGTAAATGTTTGATTTGCATAAGTATTTTATATACCTATATACCTGGAGTCACGTAAAAATTTCTTGGGCAAAAAGGGGTCGCAAGTGTAAAAAGTTTAAGAAGCTCTGCTCTAACTCGCTGACTGGTTTGAAGCCCATCAGTTACCCTCACCCTGGATGAGCCCATTTGATGAGATGGTTTACTAGGGTATGGCTGCTGTGCATGCTACGGCTTCTTGGAGCCATGGGCCAGAGTTGGGTGGCAGGTGGACACCAAAGGTAGATGAGCATCTTTGCCCTCACACCAAAGGTGCTAGACCTCCCTGAGTACCCCATACACCCACTTTTTGCTTATTACACTAGACACTTCAGGGAATTTCCCCTTGAATGAGATCTGAGACTCTCTTTCTTGGTTGAACTGAGTTATCTCACTCCCAAAGGGAGATCTCTTTTACTCTGTATTTTCTGCATATATTCTCCTATGTATACTTTCACTGATTTCTGTTTTCTATGAACTTGGATAAATGACCTCATTTGTTATTCAATATATGTGTATTAATTGTGGAAATAGAATTTGATGAGAAGGGGCTCAAGCTTTGGATTTATAAAGCTCTGGGCATTCCTTCTCCACTAGGGGATAATAATCAGAAGCACAGCTGAAACCTAAAAGTGATTTTCCCTAGATTAACAATTTTTAAGGGAGCAGAGAGTTCTAATTCTATCCTGGTCCTTCCTCATTCTAAGGAGAGCAGAGTAGTTCTGGTCCCAACGTCCTACTTCATGTCCTGACAAGAATCCTGGGAGAAAGGTAGGGTGAGGAGACTCAAGAGACAGCTGTTCTCACCTCCTTGTCAATCACATCTAGACAGACTCGTGTGGACACACATAATTTACGTGGCCAAACCCCACCTACGGGTGGGTGTAGAATACCAACACCTCCTATACACTGGATACAACTTTGATAGGAACTAACTGCATTGTGAGCAGAAGTTATCATTTTAAATGAACCATTCAATGAAGTATTTATTGAATGCCAATACCAATACCATTGAATATACCAATTCAGTTAAGAAGAATTAAATGGAATAAATTACAAATAAATACATAATATCTGAAAATATAAAATAAATATATAAATAAATGCAAAGAAAGAATTGGAAGAAATAAAAATGGTTGTGGCCTTCAAGAAGGTTATTGTTAGGTAATTGATGATCCACCACTGTGAAGCATCCACTTCACCATACCATTATATCCCCTTAACAGAATGTTAGCTTGGTGAGGGCAGGAAGCATTTCATTTTTGTCTTTATCTCCCCAGTGCCTAGCACAGAGCTTGATCAAGGTTTGTCGAGTTGAATTGAATTAAGAGGAATGTTTATATCCCACAAGTTAGTGCATATCTTCGTATTCTCTTCGTAGTTTCTCTTCACATGTTTTATACGAGAGTCATCCCTCCCACTACATTGTAAGCCCCACATATCCTTTGAAACATATTGATCAAAAACCTAAAATGAATTTTCTTAATCCCGGGTGAGCAGGACAAGGGTGATAGATCTAGAGTTGGAAGGACCCTTAGAGGTCATCTTTCCATCCATCCCATTTTATAGATCAAGAAACTGAGGCCTAGAGTAGTGAAGTGATTCGCCTAAGGGTCACATAGGTTCTAAGAGATGAGTCAGAATTTGAACTCAGGACCTCAGACACCAAATCTAGCACGCTGCACAGTGAGGGTTAGGGACATTTAAAGTGACCAGAAGCTGAGAGGAGATCAGAAAGCCCTATTCTATATAAGTGCCCTAATTCTAACTTTTACTTTTGCTCCCTGGCAAAGAACTCTCCACACAGACCTCTGCTCTGCACTGTTCTCTTGCCCCCAGTGTTGGGGTTAAGGATCAGCCAGTGCAGCAGCACCTGGGCTCACCAAACCCTTGAGGTGATGTTTGCAAACGACTTTTTTTTAAAAAAAAAAAGAATTGTTTTTCAAATATTTGGTTTCAAAACATTTATTTGCAACTCTAAGTCTACTGTCCATATGTGTTACATCTGTTCCCAATTGTGATCCAGAAGAGATTTATTATTATTCATTTGCTTAAAAATACATCTGAAGTCCCCTCCCCTCAAGGACTATAGTGACCAAACTATGGTCTCCTAAGAAACGCTTGTGTCACTCCTCCCCCACAATGTTCGGGGTAGTTATTTCCATTTACCAGAAACAAACCCATAGCCTGCTTAAACACTCTGTTAAGGAGGACTGAGCTCTCCGAAACCCTTAATGTTAATTACCCACCCCATGATGATTGAAAACATGTCCACTGAGGTTTAGCAGCTATGTAAAAGCCCTGTCTCTCTTCCATAGCTGCTAAATCTCAAACACGTTTTCAAGGCTCAGACGTGCATGCCTCTCTTCTATGGATTCATGTGGGGCAGGTGGGTTCTTCCGGACTCTCTCGGAACCTTAGCTCCCTTAACGTGAGATAAGAGGGAATGTTACTTCAGACAGGCCAGCCTCCTTTTCTGGGCCATTGATAAATAATAATGACAAACAATAATTTTATATAGTATTTACTATGTGGTAGGCACTGTGTTAAGTGCTTTATAATTACTATCTCATTTCACCCTCACAATAACCCTATGAAGTAGGTGCTATAATTATTCTCGTTTTACAGACGAGGAAACTGAGTCAAACAGAGGTTAAATGACTCGCCCAGGGTCACACAACTGGAAAGTATATGAGTCCAAATTTGAACTCAAGCCTTCCTTTCTCCAGGTCCAGCACTCTATCCACTATGCCATCTAGCTGCCCACAATCTTATCAAGTCATAAAATTAGCTCTCTTGGAGGCATTAGTGAGAATTAATTCTGGCCTCTCATTTGCCATGCTCTGGACCCTTTCTCCTACACCTTCACTGCATAGTACACACACACACACACACACACACACACACACACACACACACACACACAACACCAACTCCTCCTTCCATAGGGCTTTCCTATTTACAACACCCTTTCACACTAGAGACTGAAATATCTTTTTACTAGGTCTAGAGAATGATTAACAAAGTTTCTTACCTTCCTGGCTTCTTACTCAAAAAACACAGAAAGATTTTTTTTTAAATACAAAGTAAGAATAAAAATGAATGACAGCTCTCTGAGGCCAGGATTTGGTTCTGATTTTTGTCTTTGTATCATAAAAGAGGCAGTGGGATATAGTAGAGTGTCTTAAAGACCTGAGTTCCACGTCTGCCTTTAACGCATACTGGCTGTATGACCCTGGACAAGTCACTTAATCTCTCAGTGACTCAGGCAGCTTTCTAAGACTTGAAATTGAGGAGAAAGGTGTTAAAGAAAGTTCTTCATCAGGAGCTTCCTGCACCAGTGACTGGACACCTGAGACAGTCTTTCCCTGTCCTGGCCAAACTCCCTCCCTCCACACCCCACTTCGTCCAAATCCGTCAAGCCACAGGCATAACGCCTGGTGCATCGTAAGTGCTCAACATATGCTTGTTGGATGTTGCATGATGAAAGCTCAGGAGACAGAGATGACTTTTTGGAGCCCTGGAACCCTAGAATCCTTTATCAGTGGCCACCAGTACTGGGAAGAGGGTGATTCTCCCGGGCTATAAAGGAGAGCCAAGCCTCTGGACCTAGAAGTGAAAAACAGAATCAGTTCCATCCACCTACAAGAGGACTAAAGATCCAGATCTCTTATACTCCCAAGAGGTATCCTAGCATAAAGGAAACAGTGCTAGATGAAGAATAACAGGAGACCCGAGTTCAAATCCTACCTGTAACTCTTACAAGTAGTGATCATAGGGAAATCACTAACCTGTCTCAGTCTCACGGCAAAGGTCCTGAAGAATAAAACTGGTGGTACCCAGCTCACGGGGTAAGGGGTACTAACTAAATAATAGATGTAAAGCACTTTGTAAACCTCAAAGTGCTATAGAGATGGCCTGTCAAGTGTATCATTATAGATAGGCCTCACATTAAACAAACCTTATATAAGGACGTTTGAATTTATTATTGCGTAAAGTAGATAAATCCAGGGGGAAGGGGGTGGGTAGGCAGGGTGAGTTCCTCTTTACCAAAGGATTTGTGCCTGCTTATCACACAAACTCCTTGAGATGGAAAACAAAATTCTTTTTTGTCTTTGTATGTCCCTAGCCCTCAGAACATAGCAGATGTTCCACAAAATTTTGTTGAATAAATGGATGAATGCAATCGATTTTAAAAACACAACTTTCCAAGGACTTGGACGTTGTGTAAATTAGATATGCCTAAACACTGAACGGATAGGCTTGGAAGTAAGCTGGGAAATCTTGGGGGAGGTAGTTACCGGAGTGGTCATCCTTTACCCTCCAATCGGCCTGTGAACACAGGCTCCACCTACCTTCCCGTCCATCCAGCCCAGTGGCTGGCCCGTGTGTGGGTTCCAAAGCTCTTGAAAAGCCACAAAATTAATCCATTTGGGAGGCCCAAATGATTCCCCCCCCGCAACCCCTGCTTTCTTAAAAAAAATGAACACTTTTAAATACTTGGAAGGCCAAAAGCAATGATTGGTATGAAAGCCATGTTGTTTAGGCACTAAATTAGAACCTGTCCTTTCAAAGAGAAGACACAGCTCCAACTTAGGAATATCCATTTGAAGCTTAGTTTGACTGGCAGACAATTAATGCTCTCCCTCTCTCTCTCCCTCTCTCCCTCTCTCCCTTTCTCCCTCTCTCCCTTTCTCCCTCTCTCCCTATCTTCCTCTCCCTGTCTCTCTCTCCTGGTTTCTCTCTCCCTCTCCCCTTGTTCCTTCCCGCCCCCCGCCCCCATCTCTCTCCCTCCTCCACCCCCTTTCTCTAGCCTTGCATGTTAATGGTAAAAATGTATTCCTGGTTTGGAATCCCTGATTTGGGGTGTGTGTGTGTGTGTGTGTGTGTGTGTGTGTGTGTGCGCGCGTGTGTGTGTGTGTGTGTGTGTGTTAAGTGATGGCAAACTTACAGATTAGCATTACTTAACTCTCAGCAATGTGTGGTCAATTTTCATTTTGCCATTGAAATTGTTTCCATTTAACGCCCTGAAGCAGCTCTCTGAATTTCAGGCATAGAAAAATGGCCCAAATTGGCCAGCTTGATTATTCAATCCAATCTTCCTCGGTTCTGTGTGGCAGTGTGCTTTGAAAGGGGCGGCCCATGTGCCCCGCACATGACTGCGCTCTGGCTTCTAAAGGGGGTGAGCGGGGATCTGTGCGTGTGTGCCAGCTCACATATCTAAGCGTTTTCATCAGGGGAACCCCTTTGTGCTAGTCATCTGGTTGTCAAACAAGGCCTGGCTCTGATCCGCATTCTGGCATCAGATGAAAAATGTGCACTTTAAACATTTCATACAGAAACTGATGGCGCTGGGCAAGTCCTCACTACATTTTCTCAAGGTTTTAAAACAATAAATGTCAACCCAAGAGCAAACCAAGACAGATTTAAGATGAAATGGGATGGGTTTTTTCTCTCTTTCCTCCTTCTCTTCCTTTACTTCCTCCTCCTCCTCCTCCATATCTCTGGGCTTAAAAAGAAATAACATTTATAAATTCCTTACTTGTGACTACCATCCAATACCTTAAAACAATGAACAAACAAAGAAAATGCCATAATCAACAGGCATCATATTTGTCAACAGACTTTTTTTTAAGGAAAGATTTTTTAAATGGTCATTTTTTTTCAGACAGATTCATGACTTGGCATCCTGTAGAGACATTAGTATTTTTCCAAGCAAAGCTAAACTTGTGTGTAGAAGACTAATGAATTCAGCTAAAAAGACCTTTCATCTCCAAATAACTAAAATACTCTGTTTATTCAGTTTATTTTATCCATGACTTTCTTTTTCCTCCTGCCTCTCATTTGCATCCACATCTTGCTGAAGAAGCTCATTACTTTGGGTTGAAGGCAAGGATAGTTTTCAATTTTTATTTGTATTCCCCCAAACATGCACATAGTGAGGGCTTAACAAATGCTTATTGGTCTCACAACCAGGAATTTGGCAAAGATAATAAGAGAGAAGGGTAATCAATGTTGGCAGGTTTGTGGAAAGACAGAGACAGGAGTGCATCACTGGGGAAGCTTTGACTTGGTACAACCATTCTGGAAAGTATTTGGAATAAGACTTAAATGGCCATACAGTTTATCCCCAAAATTCCACTGGTAGGCACATACCCCCAAGGAGATCAGCAACAAAAAGAAAGACTCCACATATACCAAAATATTTATAGCAGCACTTTTGTGGTATCAAAGAGTTGAAAACAAGGTAGAAGCCTGTCAATTGGGGAATGGCCAAAGTGTGTTATATGAAAGCAATCAAAACAGCAAATGTAATGAATATTAGAGAAGCATAGGAAGACTAGCATGAACTGATGCAAAGTGAAGTAAGAAGAACCAGGATAACAATCTACATAATGACCACAGCAATGTAAATGGAAAGAGCAACCACAAAACAACATGAATTAAATGTCGCTAAGTTATGAAAAATAAGCACAAACTCAAAAAAGAGCTATGAGAAGACGCATAGGCCCTTCCCCTTTTATAGAAGTTAGGGTCTACAAGTGTGGAAAACTGTATATAAGATGAGGATTTTTTAATGCTGCAATGAGTTTTGCTGATATTTCCCTCTTATTCCCCTTTTTCTTTGAAATTCTTTATTATAAAACGTGACTCTCTGGGACAGGAAAGGGGAGAGGGAGGGAGATGGGTATAGGAGGAAATGTAGAAAATATAAAAACAAGAGATATCATTAAAAAGCTATTTTAAAAATTAAATACATATTGAATTGAGCTTTCTCAGGCCTCAAACTACCAAGAAGTCCAAATGGACTTGTCGTGGAATAGATAAGACTTCTTCCCTAAATCTGAGGAAGACTTGGGTTCAAATCCCACCTCAGACACTAGCAGTTTGACCCTGGGCAAGTCACTTAACTTCTGTTTGCCTTAGTTTCCTCATCTGTAACATGGGGATGATAATAGCACCTACTTCTTAGGGTTGTTGTGAGGATCAAATGAGATAATAATTGTGAAGTGCTTAGCACAGTGCCCAGCATATTAGTAAATGTTTTATAATCATAATTTTTAAAATTATGATTTTTACAATTGTTAGCTCTCCGCAGCTAAACCCCAATTAATACAATAATGAATTCCATTGGTGCAATACTAGGTGCCCTAAAGTGGTTGCATTATTAAAATTCAGATTGCACATTTCCGCTGGATTGGAACCAATGCTTCAAATTCGAATACATCGCAACCACTTCAGGGGAGTCATTATTCACACTAATGGGACCTAGATGTACTTAGTGTCTGCTGGTGTTAGGACAACCTTTTATAGGGAGAGGGGATAAGAAAGGATTGGTATAATTAAAATAAGCCCTGCACTAGGAATCAAGGTACTCTATATCTTCACCTATAACTGGTCTTGTGACTTTGGGCAAGTCATTTAATATCCTCAATGTTATTTTCCTAATTTGTTGGGTGACCTTTTTGGTCCCTTCTAACTTCAACATTCTTTAATCTATACACATAATAATGAGTACTCACATTTCTTTAACACTTTAAGATTCACCAAGTCAAAATATTATTATTATCAGAGGCAGCTAGGTGGTTCATCGGACACAGAGCTGGACTTGGATTCAGGAAGACTTGAGTTCAAATCCAGCCCCAGACACTTATTAGCTATGTGACCCTGGGCAAGCCACCTAACCTCTGTCTCAGTTTCCACAACTGTAAAATGGAGATAATAACAGAACCTACTTTGCAGATCAAATTGATTTAATATTTATAAAAAGTGCTTAGTACAGCTCTGGTACATAGTAGGTGTTATGTAAATGCGTATTCCCTTCCCCTTTCCCCCTTTGCATTTCACAAATGAAATTGGGATTTAGAGGTGACTTTGGAAGTGAAAGCATTTGCTCACAGACACATAGCTATGCAATGCCAGAGCAGAGAACTCAAGTGTTCTTATTCTACGACCAGTGTCTTTCTCCTCTGACATACCACCTCTCCAGTTCCATTCCATTCAATAAGCATTTATGGTGAATCTCCATAGCTGGGTGTGATGGGGCATGCCTATGATCACTGCCATCTGGAAGGCTAAGGTTGGAGGATCATTGGAGCTCAGGAGTTTTGAGCTGCAGCAGGGCTAAAGCCAGTAAACTGGATGTGTGCATTCAGTCTGGCACCAATTTGGTGAGCCCCTGAGAGTGGGGGAGGGGAGAAGTGGGAGGCAGGGAGGAGTACCAGGCTATTTAAGGACAGGTAAAACTTCCCAGTTCAGAAACAGAAGACAGTCAAAGCTTCCATGCTGATTGGGAGTAGGATTAGGCCTGTGAACGGATCCTGCACTTCCAGCCTGGGTGAGATGGGGAGATTCAGTGTCAGAAAAGAAAGAAAGAGAGGGAAGGAGGGAGGGAGGGAGGGAGAGGCAGAGAGAGAGAGAGAGAGAGAGAGAGAGAGAGAGAGAGAGAGAGAGAGAAGGAGGGAGGGAGAAGGAGGGAGGGAGAGAGAGAGAGGATAGAGATACAGAGGGAAAAGAGACATAACAGAGACACAGCAAAGAGAGACAGAGAGAGACAGAGACACAGAGAGTCAGATGCAGAGAGAGACACAAAGAGAGACAGAGAGAGAGAAAGAGAGAGAGAGAGAGAGAGAGAGAGAGAGAGAGAGAGAGAGAGAGAGAGAGAGAGAGAGAGGAAGAGAAAGGAAAGGACAAACAAACCTACCATGTACAAAGCGCTGCAATAAGCTATATTTCTTTTTTTTTAATTAAGAAATAGTAACAGTCACTACATGAAGGGCTCCTAAAACTTGTCTAAAGAAACCAACTTAGGTTACCTACAAGCATGCCTTTTGAAGGGGAAGGGAGCTAAAAGGAAGGAATAAACATTTATTAAGCATCTACTATGTGCGGGGTGCTTTATAAATATTATCTCATTTGATCCTCATGACAACCCTGCGAGGTATTGTTATTACGCCCATTTTACAGTTGAGGAAATTGAGGCAGAGATTAAGTTACTTGCCCAGGATCACACAGCTAGTAAGTGTCTGAGATAGGATTTGAACACAGGTCTTCCTATCTCCAGGCCCAGCACTCTCTTCATTGTGCTACCTAGATGCCTCTTTGTCTTGGCAAAAGTCCAGAGCTATGAACCCTAAGATTCTTTCTCCTTTACCTTAGTAATATCTTGCATTTGAACAAACTTTGAGATTTTGTAGACACTGTTCAATTCAATTCAGCAAGCAATTGTAAAGCACCTACTATATACAAGATAACTCTCTAATATTTAATTGAAGTTTTAGAGAAGTTGATAAATCTGCTTTGGTGGAAGAATTTCCTCAAGGAGAACTCCCTACACAGATGGAATAAGAATTCTGGTTATTAAACAAAAATAAACAAAAACCATACAAGATTCTGTCCTAGGTACTGGGGATACAGAAATAAAATGAAAGCCAGTGCCTACCCTCAAAGTACTTACATTCTCCTGGGAGATAAAATACTTGGTCAGATAAATAAACACAAGATAATCTGAGGAAGAAAACTCTAGGAATGAGAGAGGTCAAGAAAAGCTTCCTGTACTGGCTGGTCTTTGAACCAAATCTTTAAAGGATACTCAGGATTCTGATTGCAAATGAAGAAGTGGGAAATTCAGGGCCAAATTTGGAAACCAGCAAGGAGATTGTTCTGTTGGGGACATGGAGTGCATGGCACTCTATGTGAAATGTTGAAAGTGTGATTCATGCCAAATTGAGAAATTTGTAGTTCATCCTAAGGGCAATAGGAAACTACTCTAGCTTCCTGAGGCATGTAATGACATGGTCGTTAGAAAGACTATCTTGGAAGCTCTGTAAAGAGCAATGAGACTAGAAGTAGGAAGAGCAATCATGAGACTATTGCAAAGGCAAGACCGAATGACATCACAAGGGCGACATCTTGATTTGTGCACGAATTAGAATTAAGTGAGGCAAAGCTACCAAAGTCATCAGCTTCACTCTCTCCTCCAGAGTCATCAGTCCAGTGGCAAGACAAGAGTCAAGATGATGGTAATGGCCCAGCCCAACCTGCACTAGGGTGTAGTTGAATAAACGGGTAGAAGGAGACAGATGGAACAGATGTTATTGAGTGATCATCTGAACATTTGGTAACTGCTCAGCTGTGGGTGCTAAGGAAGAGGGGAAAGTCAAGATTGTTTCTGGAGTTCTTGCCTAGGTGACTGGGATGATGGTTGCGTCCCCAATGTAAATACCTCTTTTGAACTTCAGAACCCTGTTATGGCATGCCTGGCAAGTATGTTATCTTCGGTTGACAAAGGGAAAGCCAAGATGGGGTGCATTCTTGTGCTTTTCAGGATCCTTTGAAGATTTGGAAAACATGGAATTCACTATTTTTTAGAGAAAACTACTTTAATGCACAAGTATGCGGACAGATTCCACATTTCATTCTCCCCCATTACAACTTCATAATCTCTAATATTTTGTTGTTTCAATATAATCAAATACCTTGTTTCAGTAGAATAAAAACTCCTTGAAGGTAGGGACTGTTTCATTTCTGATCTTGTATCCTTAATGCCTAATGGTTCCCAGCTATCATCTAATAGAAGCTATACCTCAGAGGAACTCTTTCTGTGATATCCCTAACAAGTCAACGTTCAGGATCTGCTTGAAGACCTCCAAGGAGGGGAGACCCACTACTTCCACAGGCAGACCATTCCATTTTTGGACATTTCTATTAGAAAGGTTTTTCTGACATCAAGCCTAAATTATCCTCTTTCTAACTTCCACATGCTGCTCCTGGTTCTGTTCTCTGGGGCCAAACAAATCTAAGATCTCAACATGGCGGCCCTTCAAATATTTGAAGACAGTTCTCATAACCCTTCCGTGTCTTCTCTTCTCCAGAATAAACATGTCCATTTCCTTCCACCAGCCACCTACCTTTATTACAGACAAAAATAAACAGCTCCTCCCCCAAAGAGTTTATATTCTATATCAATAATATATACTTGAGAGTCTAAGGCAGCTGCTTTAAAAATGTTTGAATTGAATTGCTGTTGTTTCGCTCTGGAACATTAGTCGAAGCAAGACAAATCTTTTGTATTGGTACTTTTTTAAATGAAAAAAAGTATCTTATATTACCTAGTCCATGAACAATTCATTTGACCCTGTGCTAAAGTTTTCCCATCCGTCAAATGGGAGAATGATCTCTGTACCCAGCCCACCTCACGGAATTACACTAATAAGATAATGGAGGTGATGATGGGACAAGGTTAGACTAGGACCAATTCATAGAAAACAACTTTTCTAGCACAGGCACAACAGGTAAAAATTATTTTTACCAAATAAGCTTCCATTAAGAACACATATATTCAAGTTCCACAATGAGTTAACTTGGTTAGTTAATGTCACAAACTAACACTACAAGAATATCTGTCAGCACTTTGCCACCAGGAGTATATGGTACTATAAAAATTAAATTAAAAACACCAAAATGGCAAAAAAAAAAATGAAGAAGAAAAAAGACTAGGATTTAAGATCTAAGGGAGGAGGGACCATTCCTTTTCCAGATCAGGAATCTTCAGAGCCCAGTGTATTTGCAAGACAATAATCACAATATAGACAGTAATTGTAAATATGCCTGTGTAGTTCTGTATCGCAAAATATAAGAGACTCTCCATATAGAAGTTTAAAGAATTAAACCATTTATTCAGACACCAAAGAACCAGATCCCAAAACTAATAAGTCCTGCCCATCCAAGCAGCAAGCAAATTCCAGAACCAGTAAGTCCACTTTATAATAACATCAAAGAACCTAAAACACAACATCAGAGCAGGGAGCCAAACTATCCCATAACCATTCCTGCCCCCTACTGGGGTCTTGCTACCAACAATCACTCACAGCACAGCCAGCACACATCTACTCTCTCCTTCAGCTCTAACCGCTCTGAGCATTTTCTGCTCTACCCTTCCAGTTCCTCTCGTTCAGCAAGCTCCTCCCACCATGTGTGACTTAGGCTTCCTGTGACATAAGCAAGTCACATGGGCCTATTAATGGGTGGGAAAGATCTTCAAGTTTAAATTACCATTACACCCAGAAAGGAAAAGCCCATGCACAGAGGTAGTAGTAGAGCTGGGACTATAACCAACTAGCTCTCCTGTTCATCACTTATTAGTCCATCCTATACCCCTGAGAGGCTCTTGCACATTCTCAGTTGCTTTTGCAGTTTGTAGTTTTTTTTCCCAAAAATATGCAATGTCAAGAACCTGTTATTTCATGAGTATGGGAACTTTCACCCTCCACCAAAACAGATCACTACTTGTCTATAACTTACAGTGTCTGAGAACTGCCTGAGGCTCAGGGAGTTTAAATGACTTACCCAGGGTCATGCAACTAATAAGTGTCAAGGGTAGCATTTGAACTACCTGACTCCAAGGTAGTGTGATGCCACACTACCTTTCACAAGTGCATTAGAAAATGAAAATATTGAATGCATCAGCATTCAACATAGAATTATATGTCACACAACGTGACATTATGTCACATAATATAGAATTATAATGTCCCATAAGAGGTAATAGGTAAATAGAATTTTACATAGATCAGTCAGTCAATAAACATTTATTATTTATTATTATATTGTAACAATATTATGTATAACATAATACTATAACATATAATATTATGATATATATTATATTTTTATTATTATTATTGTTGTGTTTGGGCAGAGGCTAGAGGACTGCTTGTTTAAGAGAGGATTTATGTTGAAGGTAGGGGTTGGACTAACTGCCCTCCAAAGTCCCTTCTAGCTCTGAGATCCTGCACCTCTCACTCCTCTTCCCTCTCCCAAGAGAAATTCATTCCCTTCTTCTCTAACACGTCTGACTTGTGTTTGCATTCCAATATCTCTGCTCCTCTCGTCTGTGCCACAAAGCCACAGAGCCTGAGAAACCTCAGGACAGAGGATTCTGCTGACTCACAGTGGAGCCTACTGGCAAGCAATTCCCTGTTAAGCCCCTGCTGACAGAACAGACAGACCCAGGCTGCACTGACCGCTGGCAACCCACTCCCAGGGAAGCAATCTGGCAACTGCTCTGGCCCACTCACAGGCAGCTTGGTTGACAGAGGTGAAAAGCCAAACCAGCTCTCTACAAAGTCAAGGCCAACCATTTGTCTTTTATGTCCCCTTTACTTGCCTTTGGCACCCAAGTTTGTTTTGTAGGCTTGAAGCTGGGTGCCCTAGTTTTGAATCCAAACTCTAACACTTACTAACTTCAACTATAGATAAATGTCTTCTTAGAGCCTCAGTTTGCCTCATTTGCTTAAAATGGTTATAAGTAGTTTTTACACTGCAGACCTCATGAAGTTGTTGGAAGAGAAATGCTTTTGTCAATCTTAAGCTTGTACTCTGGGTCCATGATCTTATCAGGGCTGGTATTCTACCGATGCAGAAGACAACCCCTTCTAGACTTTCCCATTCATGTTCTTCCATAAATCCTCCATGGTAGATTGTGCTGGAGGCCTTTCTCTGGTACTTTTCATATGTGAGTTATTACTGTTATCTTTACAGCTCCCTGACATTCCCCACTCTGATAGTTTAGCCTAACTCAATGCTTTCTATGATGCCTACAAGACCATAGGAAGAAAGGAAATAAGCATTTATTAAGAACCTGCTTTGTTCCAGTCACTGTGCTAAGTGCTTTAAAAATATTGTCTCGCTTAAGTCTTATGACCACCCTGGAAGGTAGGTGCCTTTTACCATCACAAGAGTTTGCATCTGGAAGGTATCTTCAAAATTACCTGATCCAATCTCCTAATCTTGGAGATAAAGAAACTGAGGTCCATAGAAAGAAATAGACTTGCCCAAGTTTGCATAAAAAATATAGTTGTACGCTAGTTACCATGTTTGAATAACATGCAAAAGGTCCATGGCTGGAGACAATAGAAATGTTTTTGTGTAGCAGCATTTTCTAGTGGAAAGAGCCTTGGTTTGGGAGTCTCAGGATACCTAAGCTGCCTGTATAGTCTTGGGAAAACTTCTTCCTTCTTTTCTATAAAAGAAAGCTATTGGATTAAATAATCTTTAAATTCCCCTCTAGCTCTAAATCCTACAGGGGTAGGGAACCTGCAGCCTCGAGGCTACATGTGGCCCCCTACATATATATATATATATATATATATATATATATATATATATATATATGTATATATATATATATATATATATATATTTAATAGTTACTTATATGTGTATGTGTTTCATTTTTGTCTAGGTATGCCCAGTATCTAACATAGTACCTGACATATAGTGCATGCTTAGCAGATGCTTGTGGATTGATTGGTACCTCATAGGTTCTTAATGAATACTATTTGAGTTTTATGAGCAGCTTGGTGGCACAGTGGATAGAATGCCAGGCCTGGAGTCAGAAAACTTATCTTCCTGAGTTCAAATCTGGCCTCAGACACTTATATGCTATATGACCCTGGGCAAGTTACTTAAAACTTTTTACCTCAGTTTCCTCATCTGTAAAAAGAGCTGGAGAAGGAAATGGCCAATCACTCCAGTATCTTTGCCAAGAAAACCCCAAGTGGGATCACAGAGAGTTGGACACAACTGAATCAACAACAAATTTGAGTTTTTGAGGCATTATGGTCTTCAAGGGATGGGAACAGAGGGTTCAGTAACTCATTTCTGCTTAACCCAACACTGAGCATTGACCAACTGCCTCTAAGGGAAGGGAAGCCCAAGAGCCCCAACAATAACACTCTCTGGAGGACCATAGCTCTGATTCCAGTCAAATCCTGGCTGCCATCATTGAAGGGAGTAACCCACATGGGAGATGAGAATTGGCAACTTTTTCTGCAGGTGCTGCAGCACTCCCTACCTCCTCCACAGCTGGTAAAGACTCAGAAAACCTAGGACCAAAGTCTTTGGTAAATGTCTGGACATGAGAAATGTATGCGGCTTTATTGATGGAAATAATACTAAAGAAGCTACAGCACCATCTGCTTTGTGGCTATACTCTATAGCCCACAGATCCTTTCCAACAGATCTACACCTGAAATCTCCATGTGTTGTCTCCTCATATTAGAAAGTGAGCTCCTTGAGAGCAGGGACTGTTTCCATTTTCTCTTTGTAGCCCAATTCTTGGCATATATTAAGTGCTTAATAAGTGTTTTCCATCCATTGGCCCATCCATCCATCCATCCATCCATCCATCCATCCATCCATTCAATCACCCTGAAAAGCTTCCTGGAGGAGGAGAAAATAAATGGGAGTAGCTGTAGGGACAAAGGAGCAGTTTGGTGGAAGAGCTGGAGTCCTTGTAGACAGAAGGCTGAGAGCTAGGGAGAGATTCAGCTCAGAACAGGGCAGCACAAAGTTCTCCAGCGTGTGAACAGACAAATTCATCTTGACAACTCTGACCTGAGGCAGTAAGGTGACTCTTCTCAGCAGAACCTCAGCATGGAAGAAGCCCAAGGTAGCTAAGAATTACAGTATAAAAAGAAAAATTCTAAGGAGTAGAAGAGATCAAGAATTTAACAATAACCTCAGGGAGCCCGAACTTAACAAGAGAACACTGTGGCTAAAATGCAAGCTAGGGAGGACAAAGGTGCTGAATGGAAACTAGTCAACACATTTCTATTGAATACCTGATATGGGCAGGGTATTGATTGCTTTGGGTACTGTGGAGACACAAGAAAGCAGAGCCAAAGGCAATGAAGCTTTATAAATACTTGAAAGAAAACACAGAGCAAACATTGTGAGGGTTTTTTGTTTCCTAGTCTGATTTTATTTTATTAAACTGCATGATATATATACACATACATGTACATACATACATACATACACATGTTCTACTTTATATAATATCAAAACAAAAAAATCTGGAAACTTGGGGAACGGCTCAACAAACTGTGGTGTATTAATGTCATGGACTACATGGTGTCCCAAATTTCTTAGCTTTAGTAAACTTAAAATGATGCTAAGACTTTTGGGACACCCTGTATTATTGTTGTAGGCAGCAAGCAGGCCAGCCTGAGTCCAACCACTGCCTTCAGTATATCCTGGCTGTGTGACCATGGGCAAGAAACAAACTCTTAGGGCCCCAGACAACTCTCCAAACCTATAAGTAACAGAAGAATTGTACAGCTGTATTTCCCGTTGGGAGTTCCTTATATTGATGAAGCCATAAGTCCAAAAACATAAGATTTCAGAGAAGAATGGGGAATTTGTATGAACTGATACAGGATGAAGTAAGGAAAGCTAAGCAGGAAGACAAAATACATAATGATTACAGTAACATAGATAAAAACAGCAGCAATAAAAGGCAGCCAATTTCTGATTAACTGCAATGACCAATTGAAAACAAATGACAAAATGCACTTTCTTCCTCTTGCTAGAAAGGTCAGGGACTATGGGAGTAGCATACTTCATGTGCTCTAAGATATGGGTATTTCATTGATAAGTTGTGATGAACTATTTTTCTTTGTTACAAGGAAGGATTCAGGGAGGATGTTTGAAAATGACTGTGGTATATAAAGAAGGAACTAATAAATCTTTTCAAAATTAAAAAAGTATGTGGTATAATACAATATATAGTTTAATGTGGATCTCTCATTTTAATCACAGTATAGATAATTCAAATTTAGAGTTGAAGATAACCTATGTTTAGCTTGATTTTTGGTTTATTGGCAATTATTGTGGATGTTGCATTGAAAGAAAGAATAATAAAACTTCTTTAAAAAGAAAAAAAATCACTGTCTTTGTGTGTTACTGAATGACTATGAAGAAAGCTACACGATCGTGTTGACAGGGTTTATTACAAATTTATGTCATCTTATCTCAATTGGGCCCTCACTGGGGCGTGGCAATCCTTTTGTTTCTTATTGATTTACTCTCTGTCACCCTCCCCACAATGTTTTTTGTAAACCTTTTTTCTCTTCAAGTCACTTACACCACTCTCTCCAGCCTCCCTCTCACCAAAGGATGTTAACCCCCTACTTTATTGCCAAAATAAAGGCCATGTATCCTTAGCTTCTTCCTCTCCCTTAATCTGCACCTCAAACATCCTCTAAAGAAGCTTTGATTTTCTCCTTGTTGACTCCAATCTGATAAAGAGATGGCTCTTCTCCTCACCAAAGCTAACCTCTCCACTCATGCCCTTGACTATCTTCTTGTGTATCCTTTAGGACCTTACTTCTTCAATCTTTCTCTCATTTCAAATACTCTTTATTTACTGAGTCCTTCTCTGCTGCTTACAAACTCTGCCCCATCCTTTAAAAAGCCTTCACTTGACCCTAGTAACCCCCTCTCAAGCTATTGAGCTCTGGATCTCCTTCCTTTCTCAGTCAAATTCCTGGAGGAAGCTGTCTATACTTGTTACCCACCTCCCACTTACTTCTCAACCCCTTGCCATCTGGCTTCCAATCCTACCACTCAAATAAAACTGCTGTCTTTAAGATTACCAATTATTTCTTAATTGCTAAATCTAATGACTTTTTCCCAGTCTTCTTCCTTCTTGAAGTTTCTGCAGCTTCTGGCACTGTTGATCAGCCCTAATGAATACCACACTCTGCAGTCAAACCAAACCAGCCTTCTTGCTGTTCCTCAAACATGACCCTTCATCTCCTGCTTCATGTCTTTGTATAGGCTGCCCTCCATGCCTGGAAAGCATTTCCTCCTCATCCTGGACTCCAAGAATCCCTAGTTTCCTTCAAAGCTCAGCTAAATCATTGCCTTCTGCATGAGGACTTTATAGATCCACCTGATTGCTAGTGACTCCCCTGACACCTTTGTTATTTTGTGTATATATGTGTGTACCAACACACATACATATTTATGTGTACATATAGGTACACATATGTATGTACACATATACATGTATGTATCATGTGCATATATATATACACACACATACGTGTGTGTATGTGTGTGTGTATACATACACCCACATATTCCTTGAGGGACTTCGTCTTTGGATCTCTGGCATCTAGCCTGGTGCCTGACACTTAATAGGTGCTGAATAAATGCTTGTCGATTGAGTGATTGATAACCTCTCCTGCATTAACATTCACAACACTGTTTCTCTCCTGGCCCTCCTCTGACTTATCTGACTCATCCTTCTCAGTCTCCTTTGCTGGGTTCACCATCCATATCCCAATCTCCTAAGCATGAGTGTCTCCCAAGGTTCCATCTTAGTATCTCTTCTCCTACTCTCTCAGGATGATCTCATCAGCTCCTGTTGGCTCAATGAGCATTTTTATGCAGATTGCTTTCAGCTCTATATATCTAGCACAAATCTCACCTGAAGTCCAGCCCCACATCATCAACTGCCTGCTGAACATCTTGACTCAAATGTCCTAGATGTCCATTGGCATCTCAAATTAAATCTATTAAAATGGAACTCATTATCTTCTCCCCTAGAGCCACCCTTCCTTCAGACTTCCCCATTGCTATTGTGGGGATAACCATCCTTCCCAACACCCATGTTTGGAGCTTCAGAGGCCTTCCTAATTCTTCACTCACTTTCAGTGTCCACATCAATCAGATACCAACTCTTGCCAATTCTATACCCTAGGATCTCTCCCTTTGATTCCCTTCTCTCACTAGCCAGCACTCTAGTTCAGCTCTCATCACCTCCCTCCTGGGCAACTCCAATAGTTTCATGGTTGGTCTAACTGTTTCTAGTCTCTCTCCATTCTAGCCCATCCTCCATACAGCTGCCAAATTAAGCATAAATCTGATTGTACCACCCCCTTCAGTGGCTCCTTATGACCTTCAGGATAAAATACAAATACTGGCTTTCAAATCCCCTCTCCTGCCTCCAACCTTTTAAGACTTCGTGTCCTCTACATTCTGGCCAAACTTGTTCACTTGCTGTTTCCTGAGGTCTATATTCCTTTCCTATCTTTATGTCTTTGCATAGGCTGTCCCCTGTCTCCATAGAATCCTTCAAGGCTCAGCTCAAATGCTACCATAACCTGCATGACACCTTTCTTGGTTCCCCTCAGCATTAATGTTCTTTCCTACCTGAAACTGCATTTCATTTTCTTATCTGCGTAGATGTCATATCCTGTCTTAAGTACATGTTAGCTTCTCATGGACAGATATTCTTTTTAATTTTGTCTTTGTAACCTCAACACTTGGCACAGTGACTTGTATATAGTTATTGCTTAATGCCTGTCGAGCAGAATTAATGTTTAATAGGAACTTTGAGCCTTCACCATATCAATCTAGCGGTAAATCAGCCAATAAACATTTTTAATTGCCTGCTATGTACAACATAGGACTTAGAATCTAGAATTGGTAGGAACCTTAGAGATCATCTAATCTATCCCCAACTCCCCAATCAACACTCCCCATCTCATTGTTTTCTATATAAGAAAGCTGAGACTCTATGTGAGGCCTGCCTTCACATAGAATGAATAAGCTACCTCTGAAAGGGTCTTCTAAGCAGAGCCTGGATAACCAGCTGGCAAGTAGTTTCTAGTGAAGATTCCTTTAGGCTAGACTAGAGGGGTGTTGGGGTCCCTATCAACTCTCAGTTCTATGAGTCTATGTTTCTGTGATCCTTTGAACTTGTGAAGAGCCAGGATTTGGAAGCAGTTTTCATAACCCTAAATCCCATGCTTTTTCCACTAAACACTGACTTGTCACAGTATAGATATCTATCAATCAATCAATGAAAAATTATTAAGCTCCTTCCATATATTAGGGACTATGCCAAACACTAGGGGTACAAAGATATTCCCTAGCCTCAAGGAACTTATGATCTAATAAGAGAAATAACTTCTAAATATGTGTGTATACATATATGTGTATATATATACATATGTGTATATATACACATATACTTATATAATTATTTGCAAGTAATCTCTCTTGTTAGAGTGTTAGAATGCTCCTTGAGGGTGGTGACTATACACATACATACATATATACATGCATGCATGCATGTATCACATATGAGCACATATGATAATACATGTATACACACAAGGTGCAGTCAGCTAGGTGGTACACTGGGTGGAGTGCTGGGCCTGAAGTCAGAAAGACTTATCCTTCTGAGTTCAGACCTGGCCTCAGACACTTATTGGCTGTGTGACTCCAGGAAAGTCATTTAATCTTATTTGCCTCAGTTTCCTCAACTGTAAAATAAGGTGAAGAAAATGGCAAACCATTCCAGTATCTTTGCCAAGAAAACCTCTAATGGGGTCACAAAGAGTTGGACACAACTGAAGATGACTATACAACAACAAATACATAAGGTGTATGTACATATGCATGAATACATGTATATGCACGTATATATAGATATATGTATATATGTGTGTATATATATATATATACACACACACACACACACACACATACACACATATCTGTATCTATCTACTTACTTTTATATATATGGGGTGTCCCAAAAATCTTGTGCAATTTTAAGCTTTAAAATTTAAAACTCTTGGGGCAGAGCCAAGATGACAGAGTAAAGGCAGGGATTCACTTGAGCTCTCTTCCAAAACCTTCCAAATACCTTTTAAAAATGACTCTAACCAAATTCTAGAGCAGGAGAACCCATAAAAAGGCAGAGTGAAACAAATTTCCAGCCCAAGACAACTTACAAGGTCAGCAGGAAAGGTCTATTATACCAGGCTGAGAGAGGAATGCAGTCCAGCGCAGGCTGCGCCAGTGCAGACTGGGCCGCCGTGAGCCCCAAGCAGACCTCGGGGTGGCGGAATTGCTGGTAGCTGTGGTGGTTTCCAAACCTCTTGGTACACAGACACCAGGAACAACTTAGAACATCAGCAGGAAGGGTCTGTCATGCCAAGGTAGGAGTGGAACGCAGTCCAGTGAAGGCCCCACCAGCACAGCCCGGCCCCAGCAGGCCAGAGCAGGCCTTGAGAATGACTGAATTAGCAGCAGCAATGGCAGCACTGTGGCTGCTTCTGAGGTTTACAGCCCATAGATGGTAAGGGGGTTGAACGACTCGTCAGAAGGAGATTACAGGGGTCTCTCCTGGCACTGAGGCATGACTTTGTTGATTTGTCCACACTCAGATCTGAGTCCCAGTCCTGGGTGGCCATCCCAGGGTGAGAAGGAGCACTAGCATAGCAGAGCTTGTGGCAGCAGTGAAGGGGGCACCCTCCTCACAGTTCCAAGGAAGAAAAGAGTGCTTATGGTCACTCACGGACCAGAGCACAGGCCAGGAAAGTAGAAGGAGAGGTATTTCTCCTTAGATCATACCACCTCAGAACTGAAAACTTACAGGTCCCTAGAAGTATCTCTGAAAACAGCTGTACAAAACCCCTGAAGCTTGGGACAAAGCACCCTCCACCCTGGAAGCAGAGCCCTACTTTGACAAAGAGTTGAAAGTCAAGTAATAGGCTGGGAAAATGAGCAAACAATGGAAAAAAACTCTGAATACAGAAAGTTATTATGGTGAAAAGAAAGACCAAAACACACACTTGAAAGAAGATAGCCAAGTCAAAGCTCCTACATCCAAAGCCTCCAAGAAATATATGAATTTGTCTCAGGCCATGGAAGAGCTCCAAAAGGATTTTGAAAATCAAGTAAGAGAGGTAGAGGAAAAGTTGGGAAGAGAAATGAGAGTGATGCAGGAAAATAATGAGAAAAGAGTCAACAGCTTGGTGAAGGAGACACAAAAAAATACTGAAGAAAATAACACCATAAAAAACAGACTAGGCCAAATGGCCAAAGAGGTCCAAAAAGCCAGTGAGGAAAAGAATGCCTTAAAAGGAAGAATTGACCAAATGGAAAAGGAGGTCCAAAAGCTTACTGAAGAAAATAATTGTTTAAAAATTAGAATGGAGCAAATGTAAATTGATGACTTCATGAGAAACTAAAAAGCAATAAAACAAAGACAAGAGAATAAAAAAATAGAAGACAATGTGAAATATCTCATTGGAAAAAGCAACTGATCTGGAAAATAGATCTAGGAGAGATAATTAAAAATTATTGGACTGCCTGAAAGCCATAATAATAATTTTAAAAAGAGCCTAGATATCATCTTTCAAGAAATTATAAGGGAAAACTGCCCTGAGATTCTAGAACCAGAGGGTGAAATAGAAATTGAAAAATCCACTGGTCATTTACTAAACAAGATCCCAAAATGAAAATTGCTAGAAATAATATAGCCAAAATCCAGAGTTCCCAGGAAAGGAGAAAATACTGCAAGCAGCCAGAAAGAAGCAATTCAAGTATGGTAGAGCCACAGTCAGGATAACACAAGATTTTGCAGCTTCTACATTGAAGGATCAGAGAACTTCGAATATAATATTCTGGAGGGCAAAGGAGCTAGGATTAAAACCAAGACCCAGTAAAACTGAGTATAATCCTTCAGGGGAAAAAATAAACATTCAATGAGATAGAGGACTTTCAAGCATTCTTAATGAAAAGACCAGAGCTGAGTAGAAAACTTTCAAATACAAGAATCAAGAGAAGCATAAAAGGTAAACAGGAAAGTGAAATCATAAGGGACTTAATAAGGTTAAACTGTTTAAATTCCTATATGGGAAGATGATATTTGTAACTCATAAAACCTTTGTCACTGTTAGGGTAGTTAGAAGGAGTATATATAGAGAGAGGGCACAGGTGTGAGTTGAATATGAAGGGATGATATCTAAAAAATAAAATTAAAGTAAGAGAGAGGAAATGTACTGGGAGAAAGAGAAAGGGAGAGGTAGAATGGGGTAAATTATCCCACATAAAAGCGGCAAGAAAAAGTTTTTACGGTGGAGGGGAAGAGGAGGGAGGTGAGGGGGAGTGGGTGAACCTTACTCATCAGAATTGACTCAAAGAGAGAATAAGATACACAGGCAATGGGGTATAGAAATGTATCTTACCCTACAGGAGAGTAGAAAGGGAAGGGGATAAGAGAAGGGGGGGGGGGTGATAGAAGGGAGGTCAGATTGAGGGAAGGGATAGTCAGAAGCAAAACACTTTTGAGGAGGGACAGCATGAAAGGAGGGAGAGAATAGGATAAACGGGAGTAGGGGGAATATGATGGATGGAAATACAGTTAGCAACGGAAACCATGAAAAAAATTGAAACAAGTTTCACTGATAAAAGCCTCATTTCTCTAACATATAGAGAATTGTGTCAAATTATAAAAATAAGAGCCATTCCCCAATTGATAAATGATCAAAAGATATAATCAGTTTTCAGATGAAGTAAAGTTATCTATAGCTATATGAAAAATATTCTAACTCACCATTGTTTGGAGAAGTGCAAATTAAGGTATTTCTGAGGTACTACCTCATACCTACTAGACTGGCTAATAGGACAGAAAAGGTAAATGACAAATGTTGGAGGGGATGTAGGAAAAATGAGAAAAATGTATTGTTGGCAGAGTTGTGAACTGATTAAACCATTCTATAAGAACAATTTGGAACTATGCCCAAAGCGCTATAAAACCATTCATATACCCTTTGACTGAGCAATACCACTACTAGGCCTATATCCCAAAAGAGATTAAAAAACAAAAAGTAAAAGGACCTATATGTACAAAAAATATTTATAGTAGCTCTTTTCTGGGGGTAAAGAATTAGAAATTGAGGAAATGCCCATCAGTTGAGCAGGATGGCTCAATAAGTTGTGGTATATAATTATGATGGAATACTATTGTACCATAAAGAAATGATGATCAGGATGCCCTCGGAAAAACTTGGAAAGACTTGCATGGGTTGATGCAAAGTGAAATGTACTGAGTAGAAAGTAACAGCAATATTGTAAAATGATCAGCTGTGAATGACCTAGCTATTCTCAGCAATACAGCGATCTATGACAACTCTGAAGGACTTACGATGAAAAATGCTATACATCCACAGAGAAAGAACTGATGGTGTCTGAATACAGATTGAAGCATACTTTTAAAAATTTCTTTATTTTTCTTGATTTTTTGTCTGTGTTTTCTTTAACAATATGACTATTATGGATATGTTTTGCATGACTACACATATACAATCTATATGGAATTGCTTGCCTTCTCAATGGGGGCAGGGGGATGGGGAGGGAGGAAGGGAGAAAATTTGGAACTCAAAATTTGAAAAACAAATGTTAAAAATTGTTTTTGCATGCAACTAGGGAAAAATTAAGTACTAAATAAATGGGAAAAATGAATGCTAAAAATTGTCTTGACATGTAATTGGGAAAAAATAAAATACTATTTAAAAACTTAAATCTCTCTCTCTCTCTCTCTCTCTCTCTCTCTCTCTCTCTCTCTCTCTCTCTCTCTCTCTCCAGATACATACAAAGTACACATAAGAAGTATGAGAATTGCTGGTATTTAAAAATGTGCCCTAATCAGTGTTAAGGACAGAGTTGATCAGGGGAGCCTTGATCAGACTGAGGAATTCCCCATCCACTTGATGAAATTACAGGATATGAGCTATTGTTATCTCCCAACTAGAGAATCTTCTAGTGAAACTGATGTGAGTGTAAGGAAGCAGTTGTGAGGGAGGGGAGGAGATCAGGGGCTGCCCTGATCAACACCCATTCTTCCATTAAAAAAAAGATAATTGGTGTCTTTTATGGCACCCATCCATGTGTTCTGTGTGGGGGCCTACTTTATCTATCTCTAGCACTAGCTCTGCCAACAAGACAGGGTCCTATCTTTAAGGAGTTTATGTTATATTTGGAGAGCTGAGTCATAGATCAAAAAAGGGTAACCAACAATGCAAGGTTTACAGTTAGTATAGTACCCACTGTAAGTGCTACTGTATGTCAGAAGGAGAGACTGCTGGGGGATACAAGACAGGAAAATCATCACGGGCAGGTGAGATTTGAAAAAAACAAGAATGTTTCCTCCACGGGGGCCCCAAGGAAGGGTTGAAAATCATCACCACCTCTTAAGCAAGCTATATGGATTTTCAGCCTTGCTGAATGAAGACAACTTGCCAACATCAGAATCTTTTTTCTTGGTAAAGATATGTGCTTTGTATTTGTATGTGAAGGCTCTGTGATGGACATGCCTTTCGTAAATCTCAAAAATAGAAACATACACACATTTTCCATTTTGGGTCTGAACTGTGGGCTTCGACCCAGGAGCTTCTAACATGTTCTAATTGTTTCATCAATCTAATAGGAGAGCAATTATCAGAGCCAAGATACAAATTTAATTCCAGACACTTATTTGAGAACTTACAGATTTGAGACTTATGGCATCATTTTAGAGAAACATGAGATTTTCTAGATGAAGGGGAAGCTCCTGTTTTCCTCAAGTCCCAAAGGCTTTAGCAACTGCTAAAGACATGAATAACTCTATCTGGAATTCATATGAGATGGCTAACGTCCATCAATAGTCAACAAATCAGTAGATTGTCCTTCTGTTGACCCATCTGTTGTCAACCTGATGATTTTTTATTTAGCCAACCTCATTAGCAGCTCTTAATACATTACAGTGACATTTAAAAATAATAATTCACATTTCTATTGCATTTGCAAGTTTACAAAGTACTTTCTTCACAGAATCCCATGAATTAGGTAGGGCAACTTGACAAGGAGGCCTGAGAACAAAAGATTCAGCACATCTTCTCACTTTACTATTTTTATACATGTATGAGCACCTACTCCCAGTAGGGCAAATTTTCATGGTGGCTTTGACTTGAGCAGTTCACATACGTAGAATCAGGCAATTTTAGGATTAAAAGTCACTTCACAGGTCATCCAGTTAAGCCCATCTACGGACAGGAATCTTCTGCACTACAGCCCCAGCAAATGGTCATCTCAGCCTTCATAATGACAAAGAATTCACTGCCCACCAAGGCAGACCATTTCACTTTTGGACAGCTCTTGCAAGTAAGAATCCACTTTGTGTGTATGATATATGTAAGCGTGTGTACAGATACAAACATATGTAAACACATATGTAATATGTACAAATTATATAATATCTAATATATACACACGACCAACACACATAATAAATACATTGCCTCTCCCGCTTAACCACACTGGCCACACACAGCCTCAGTATAGGCACAAATGTCATTGTGTTCCCCTGAATTAAGTCTTACCTGTTGGCTTTTAATCTCTATGTCTCAACTGCATTGTCTTCACCATGATAATTATAGCATAACCTAACACCGCTTTAAGTATTATTGGAGCATATGGTGAGAATGGCAGGCAGGTAAAGAAATAAACCTTAAAATGAGAATGGAAATGCTAACACTGGCAAAATTTATTAATTTTTAAAAACTCATGGATGGATATTTATTGGAATGGATGGATACATGTGTATGTTTTTATACAGCTACACACATAGACATATATATTTATGTATGCATATATACACATATATTCTTCTCTGTGAATAACATTATTTTTCTCATAGATACTGCAAGTTTTCTATCTGGCATTGCTACTTAGAAAAAAAATTTTCTCTGAATATCATTCTAAGATCTGGGAAGGGGGGAAAAGTGTGTCCTGCTTGTGGTGACAAGGTCACGTCTCCTTCTGAAGAACTCTTTCTGATGATGCTTCCTCTAGCCAAGAGAAATCGCAGCATTTATTTTAAGTCGAAACATTCTTATATTTAAGCTTGTCATCAGGATGAAGTTTGTTTATTACATTCCATAATTATGATGAATATATTTTAAATAAAAAAAGACTTGAAATGTGGGACAGCTGCAAAAAAATATGGTGTCAATCAATGTAAATCGGCGCACATCTGGAGCTAGCACTTGGGTGGGAATAACTTGTTTTGCATTTTTATGACCAGATGCATATAGATTAGATGTACCTTATAAACTTCACCCATACAACTGTCAAGGCTAATCAGGTTTAATAGGATGTGACAGTTTCTCCACAAATCCTTACAGAGCAAGGGCCAAGAATTTCCTCCCTATCGCAGATATCCTGTATGAGCTTTGTAATGCAGTGGGGTCTGTCAAAGACAATGCCAAATCCAATGCTTGGTCTGGAATGGCTTTCCATTAGAGCTAAGCTAGTTCTAGAAAGGCTTGCATTCTCTCCTGGCGGCATGCTGCCTGGAAGAGTCCAGACTGACAGCAAAGGAGAGCTAGTGCTTGCTAACAACAGCTAGGCTGGAATGGGGTCATCAAGACTCAGGGGTTTTTCTTCCTGCACCAGCTACTCCTGTGGACTGACCCCTAGCAAGATGGATCCTGCTCTCTTTCCTGAGATGATATAGACCAAGTGGGCTTGAGAAATACTGAAATAAAATCAAATCACACTATAAGCCAGTAAAGGTCAAGGTATTTAAAAGGACATCTCTATAGGAGTCTCTGGCCCCTGATAGAAATCTCCTGGGGTCCCCTGTGGAACAGGCATTCTTTCCAGAATAAGCCTCCTGCCCAATCCATCCCATTCACAGGTATTTGCTTCTTTCAAGGTAAGTTCTTAGTAGGTCCTGGATAATAAACATGTAAAAACTTTCAAATTATAATTGTGCCTTTACTAATTTTTTTTAACATCAGTTTTGCTCTCAAGAAACTTTCTCCTCTTCTTGCCTATTTGCACTGGCTAAGGAACAGTCTCATAAGGAATTCACTAGCCATGGAAAGGTCATTCTCATACTCAGGTAGCAACAATCATTGTTATTATCATTTCTCCACTAAAGCCTATGTCCAATGCCTCATGGTAGCGTATGGATGACCTTAGGCTCTTGGAAGTTATGGCAACAGAGTGAAAGCTTTGTTAAATCTTCCCAAGCTGAAAAGCTTACAGACTTCAAACAGACCCCGGAATGGATTGTGTCTCTGATGTCCCAGAACTAGACTTGCTAATTTTAGAGAGGCTTGTCACCAAATGGTCCACAGAGCAATTCATGAAAAGCAGTATGACATACTGGATAGAGGGCCAGTGGGAATCAAGAAAACTTGCTTCTGACACATACTAAAATTGCCGAACCTCTCAGTGCCCTGTAGCTGGTCTGCATCGATGGAGGCCATTATCACACCGAGAGTTCCCTAAACTGGTGTTGTCACAGGTCAACGGGGCAGGAAATAAGTAACACAACAAAGATTTTCTCCTAAAGTATGGAGAGGCTGCGAGCTTTATCTTTGAAGGAGGAGATATGAGAAGAGCTGACATGGGCATAGCGTTTAAAGATTTGCAAAGTGATTTGCTACCTATATTATCTCTTTTAAGCCTTGCAAGAGGCCAGTGAGGTGGGTGTTCAGTACTACAGCTTTATTATACACACATACACACAATTTATATATATATATATATATATATATATATGTTATTGTTAGATATTATATTATTATTATATTATTGTTATATAGACACAATTGCGTATATCATGTATATATTATTATGTATATACATATGTGTGTGTATATGTATATATGTATGAGAGGTGGGATTTGAACTGTGCTTTTCTTGGCTCCATGTCTATATGTTGCAGAGAAGGACCACCTAGGTGATACAGTAGATAGAGTGCCAGGTCTGGAGTGAGGATGACCCGAGTTCAAATCTAGCCTCAGACAGTAGCTATCTGATGTGGGCAAGCCACTTAACCTCTTCCTCTCCCCCCTCAGTTTTCTTCTCTGTAAAATGGGAATAATAATTGCAACTACTTCCCAAGGTTATCGTGAGGCTCAGATGAGATGATAATTGTAAAGCACTTAGCACGGGGCTTGGTACGTAGTAAGCATTATAAAAATGTTAGCTATTAATATGATTATCATTATCATCATTTTTAATCTGTATTGGTAGAGAATTTCCTCACCTGCCACTTCCCTATTGAAATCAAATCCCTTATTGAACAAAGCACCAACATATTCTCTGAACCGAGTTTTAACTGACCTCTTATTGCACTCAGCTGAAGGGCTTGGATGGAACAAACCCCATCATCCCCTTCTGGTTCCATGCAACAAAGTTATTTCCTCAATGACCCAATGTAACTGTGTTGCTGATCTGGTTACAAGAAATTCTATTACATGAAAAAGACTGTGCCAAAGGGGTCTTCACCAGACCCCGTTCCTGCCAGAATCACTCTCCCTATAGTGAAGACATTGTTTTGGTGCTCATCATATGGAGGGTAACTCAACCGGAATGCAGTCTTAAGGCACTCTTAAAGCTTTGGCCCACCTTTCTGAAATCTGCGTTTGGTGATGGTATTTTCTGATCATTTTGAAGAATCCTTCTCACAGGCAAGGAAAGGATGCCAATTCCGTGCGGGGTTGGAGAGCAGAGGGGATCCCAAGGTCACGGAATGTCATCGCTAGAAAGAACCTCAGAAGGCAACTAGTCATCACTCTCCATCTCCCCTCCTACCCTAGCCCCACTGCACGCGCACACACACACGCGCACACACACACATACACAAACACACGCACACACACATACACACATACACATATACATATGCACATACACACACATCCCAATTTATAGAGAGGAGAACAGGGAGGCCCATTTTATATAAGAATATGCTGTAGTTTAGGTATCCTGTTAGATTTGCCTTCCCACTCTCTCTCCCAACCTTTGTATCTAGAAGGCACTCCACAAATTCATGCACCAAAGAATATGAAAATTTGGTCCAGGTCAGCCACCATCTAGCCACATGTCAACAGTTCCCAAAGTATGTGGTGGTATTTTTCTGACATGTCATAGAAAAGTGGACATACTTTATAACTGGTTGCAAAAGGGAGAGAAGATAACCTGGCAGAAGATAACCTGGGTGGTGGTTACAACTTTGGAGGACCATGATTCAGTTCCTTCTCTGACACTTATAACCTGTGTGACTTTGGACTAGCCACGTAAGTTCCCTGGGCTTCATATGGAGGCACAGTGGATAGAGAGTCAGAAGGGCCTACGTTCAAATCCAGCCTCAGATACTTACTAGCCGTGTGATCCTGGGCAAGTCATTTGACTTCTCTCAGCCTCAGTTTCTTCATTTGTGAAATGGAGATAATATACCTACCTTCTAGGGGTTAGTGCGAGCATAAAATGAGATCATATTGGTAAAGAGCTTTGAAAACTTTTAAGAGCCGTATAAATGCTCACCATTATCCATAAAATGAGGGAACGGGTTGGAGATGGTCTCCTGAGTTTGCTTCCAGCTCTACATCTAAGGTCCTATTATCCTATGAGGTTTCGGTCCAAGAATTCTCCTACCCACAGAAAGTACCACAAACCATACTAGAAGCAAGCAACATGAAGTGCCCGCCAATGATGGGCAGGGGTGGGAGACTGCCTTGTGGTGGGAAGACAGAGACCCCAAAATGCCAGGTTGAGGTTACTTCTGGGGAAGCTGCTGTGCTAGGGAGAGGTCAAGGCTGGGTAAGTAAGCAGGCTGGGGGAAGAGCTCAACTCAGTTCACCATCTGACAGCTTCCAATTTGAACTAATTATTCTTGTACACTTGGAGAAGGTGTGATTTTAGCCAGACCTTGAAGGAAGCCAGGGAAATCAGTCTAACCTGGGCACTCTTGTTTGTTTATGTTTTAGGGAACCAGATGTGTGATTTCATGGGTGTTGGGAACTTTCAGTGAGGAAATCCCCCCCATCAATGCGGACCGGCAACTTTCCTGCAATTTTAAGTCTTGATGTTTCCTGGGTCACTGAGAGATGCCTGTGACTTGCCCTGGGTTACATGGCTAGTAGGCATCAGAAAGCTTATTAAGGGCAAATGAATGGCATAAAAACAACGAGTAACAAAGGGGGCTTTTAAAAAATGCGTAGATGTCATTTGAGAAAGGTAGCATACCTCATCATTATCACTGTTCACACTTCAGCACAAATTAACTGACCAGATTAGTCCCTAGTGGCCTAGCAAACTGAAAGTCCTTAAGGAATGGGACCCAGGACAGCTAATTTTTGACAGAATTAAGACGTTTGGTAAACATCTGGAATATGAGATACTGCCCGAGAAGAGCAGATCCAGATGTGGTTGTACTGTGGGTAACCCCAGGTAGCCAGAGGACAATTCTCTCTCTTCCCATCTCCAGATGTTAAGATCCAACTCACCCTGTTCAAATAGTTGCTCTTTTATAAAGTGGTCCTTGATGCCCTGAGCCAAAAGTGATATTCCCCTCTTTGAACTCTCTTAGCACTTTCTACCTTTCTTATGTACTTAACACATTCTTCATGTTGGCTAATAGGATCCATGACTTGTTTCCCCCGCTGGACTATATGCTCTTTGAGGTCAGGAATCTTGTCTTATCGATCTGTGTTATCACCCATCATCTGGCAGAGGCTTCTGGGAGGTGTTTGATCAGTGTTTGCTAATGAATACATGAATATCTGAATGAATGTGCTGGTTGGAAGCACCGAAAATGGAAAGAAGGTGAGAGAGAGAGAAAGAGATGGAGAGAGAGAGAGAAAGAGAGAGAGAGAGAGAGAGAGAGAGACAGAGAGAGAGAGACAGAGAGAGACAGAGAGACAGAGAGACAGAGAGAGACAGAGAGACAGAGAGAGAGAGACAGAGAGAGAGAGAGAGGCTCTTTCTTAGCCCTTCCTTCCTTACCAGCTCAAGCACTCAATGCTTGATGAGTCGATTCTCTGCTGCTTGTACAGCAACAACTAACATCAAGAAAACACAGGTGCTCCACTGACTAGCACCACAACATCCATACATGGAACCATCAGTTACAGCAAAACGAAGAAATTTTGAATTCTGTGGATAAGGTCACTTACCTTGGCAATATACTTTCCAGGGATGTACATGTAGATAATGAGGTTGGTGCATGCATTGCCAGAGTTAGCTCAGAATTTGGGAGGCTCTGAAGGAAAGTGTGGGAGACAAGAGGTATCAGGCTGCCTACCAAACTGGAGGTCGACAGAACTGTCGTGCTGACTTCATTGTTATATGCCTGTGAAACGTGGACAGTCTACCAGCACCATGCCAGGACACTGAATCACTTCCATTTGAATTGTCTCAGGAAGATTCTGAAGATCACTTAGCAAGATAAGATAGCAGACACTGAGGTCCTTTCTCAAGCTAAACTGACAAGCACTCAAACTCAACTTCAGAGAGTGTGACTCTGATAGACTGGCCACATTGTTCAAATGCCAAACATACATTTGCCTAAAAGACTATTTTATGGAGAACTCATGCAAAGCAAGTGCTCACATGGTGGTCAGAAGACATGATAGAAGGACACTCTCAAGATTTCTCTGAAGAACTTGGTAATTGATTGTGTGACATGGGAGACACTGGCAAAGGACCACCCAGCATGGCATGCCCGCATCAAAGAAGGCACTGTGCTCTATGAACAAAGCAGAATTGCAGTAGCTCAAAAGAAATGTGAAATGTGCAAATTTAGGGATATCTCTACTCCAAATACTCATTATAGACTATTTGTGCCCAACCTGTGGTAGAGCCTTCCAAACTCATATTGGTCTGATCAGCCGCAGCTGGACATACTGTACCTTGACTCCAACATAGTGATGTCATTTTGGTCCTCTTCAGGAATGAAAAACAACAACCCCAGCCTCAATCTTTAGTGAAGGCTTCTCTGACCACACTGATCTCTTTTTCCTAGAAGTAACAGAATCTCAGAATTTGAGAGGTGGGAGGGATGACAGCAGCCATCTAGTCCAACTCATACATGAAGGATTCCACATTATAACATGGGGGGCATTGGAAGGGGGGGCATTGGAGCTAGCTCTAATTGGGATGAGAGCCAATTGTTAAGTGTGAGCATTTACACCTCAACTACAAATCAGGGCTTGGTTTATTGTTTTGTTGCTCTAGACTTTAAAAAGTTATTAATTATACAAACTAAACTCAAGATCTCCAAGCAGGTGGACCTCTTCAGCCAGTTCATTCTATTTTGGGGCAGCTCTAATTATTAGGGGGTTTTGACATTGAGCCTAAATTGGCCTCACTGCTACCTCTATCCATTGCTCCTGGTTCTGCCCTTGGGGACCAGGCTAATCCCTTCTTCCACATGAGAGCCATTCAGATTCTTGAACATACCATCATGTCCCCCTGAGTCATCATTTCTACCAGTCGAAACATGTCCAGTCCTTTTGATTGCTCTTCCATAAACTTGCAGCCCATCATCATCCTCATTGCCCTCCTCTGGGCACTCTCCAACTGAACAATGTCCTTAAATTGTTGTGCCCAATACTCCAGATGAGGTCAGATGAAGACAGAAGGTGGTGGGATGATCATCTCTCTCTTCCTGGAAACCCAAGACTTCATTAAGTTTGGTTGAGTTTTTTTGTTTTTGTTTTTGTTTTTGGCAGCCACATCACACTGCTGACTCCTATTATTTCTGCATCCTGCTAAAACCTCCAAATCCTTTTTGAAACAACTGTTTTCTTTCTGTACCTTCTCCCATCTTTTATTCTCGAAGTTGAGGGATTTTTGTACCCAGGTGCAAGGCTTGACATTTATTCCTATTGAATTTTATCTTATTAGATTCACTCCAATGTTCTTGCTTGTCAAGACGCTTTTGAATCCTGACTTTGTCATCCAGTGTGTTAGCTATTCCTCCCACTTTATTTCATCTGTAAATTTGATGAGCATGCCATTTATGCCTTTTTCTAAGTCGCTGATATAAAATGTTAAATAGCACCGGGCCAAGGAGAGAGCTCTGGAATGCTCCACTGGAGACCTCCAGCCATATCTTTCAAGGAAGACCAGCACTTCTGATATGAAGGCTTGCCAAGCCCGTTTCAGGGCTGCTCATTCACCTTTCGTGTCCACCTGGTACCTGGCTCTCACCAGTAGCTCCAGGAAGCTGTAGGAAGCATGGTGGCCACACCCTGTAAAACAGTCTCAGCAGATGAGCTAAACCAGGCTGAGGGTAACTGACAAGCCTCAAACCTCTCAGTGAGTTAGGGGGACATCTACCCCAAGCATGTGAAGACCTCCCCCACAGAATGGGTGGATGAGAACAATTTGTTCCAAGGGCCGTGAAGACAGCTGAAGCAGGCACTGCGGAGGGCTT